>NC_039486.1:6643885-6943885 GCF_003590095.1 Trichoplusia ni | reverse complement strand
CAAGTCGATTCACTTGCATTTTTACAAAGCCTCTGGTAATTACAGAGTATTTCCAGTTTTTAATGGTCACAGATAATGATATTTTTTATGAATTCTGTACCTAAATGTAGGCACTTATTTAAACTACATTTTTAAGGTTTACTTAGTAGAAATTGCAAAAAGTGACTGGTAAAAAATGTGATAAGATGTGACGTCACAGCGCTCTGGCAGCGGTTAATAAACAACTCGTCCATAATAGTAGTAAAGTAATGAAATGACTGCCGTTTTGTATAAAAAAAAAAAGATCAAATATTAATCACAGAACAATGATAAAAATAAGTCGATCTGATAGTATTAATCAGAAACAAATTCTTTAAGTGTTATTCATAACTTAAAAATCTCTTAATACGTACTAAAATGATAATTATCTCATTTGAGATTAGATCTGATATTTTTGACATTAGTTTTTAACTTTTTTATGTACTTACTTGAATAGTCATTATCGCTTAGCAAGCTTGACTGAATAATTAACAGTATTTCTTAGCTTAGACGTTAAGCATATTCGCGCTTTTGCTTGGGTGTAGCTATGACCCGTTAGCAGAAAGGGGGCGTCATTTTAGCCCTAACCTTGTTCTACATACTCTTTTAGTAGTCATTTTGAATGTCGTGTTCGGGTATCTAGTTGGCAATTCTTTAACAGATTGTTTCCTAGTTGATCGAAAGCTCGGTCGCTGGCAAAACAGTGCTCCATTTTTAGCTACGCCGAAATATAGGTATACAGATAAGTAATGTGTTCCAATACTTCCAATATTGATAACGCTACTGTATTATTAAATGATGAAACTGTTTACTCACGAGTATTTACCGGGGGTGCCCGACTAGTTTCGAACCCACACTTCTATTATTTTTATTTCAAAATCGTAAATAAGTTTGCTTGCATTTTCAAGATTAAACCGATATACTCGATATATTTTTTTTAAATAGGATTGTTCAGATTTTATAAATGCAATATGTACTTAAAATACTCACTATTAATAAATACTCAGAAACAAATCCGTCCAGTCTTCCTTAGTAATATAGATATTATGTAACGCTTATATATAAAAAAATATCAAGAGGTCAGACAAACTATTTTTCAACTTATCATTCCCTAACTTCTACCAGTTAATTATCATTGAAAAATGAAATTTGATAAACATAATAATATGATGTAAGTTGATAAGATCAGGTTAGTGTCTGATAAATATTTGATTGTTTCATGTGATGATTCGCTACAGTCCGCACATGAAAGTGGTATCACAGACTAACGGTTTAAGACTCTAATGTCAATGCATTAGTGTTTATTTTATCATTTTACATGCGGGTGATATGTACACTAAAACTTATCGGTCTTATAGTTCATTATCAAGCTAATCTGTTTGTTTTTAAAATTAAATAAAGCACATACTTCCTATTTTATTTAAAGATATACTTTTCATTAATATAAACACGGTATATACTAGGAACCTGACATTTTTAAAATTTATTAGAATTAATGGGCATGAAAGCTTACCTAATGTCGATTTTATCATTATCAACAAAACTATGGCGAATTAAAAAAATCGTTAGTCTAAGTTTGTGTCTACTTGTAACTAGTGACATAGGTTGTGAAAATTTTATACAGTACTTATACCTATACGGTGCTATAGATAAATATGTTTTGAAAATAATAACTAAAGAATATTGATTTAAGAGATACATTTAATATACCGCCTTAGATATTCTATATTTCTATATATTGTAAACGGCAACAAATACTTTCTATTTACCCATAAATTTAATATTTTCACAAAACACTAACAACCTAAACATAAGATATTTTTATGTTATTTGTCTCTTCGGATGTAAAAAGGTTTTAGTGTGTGTATTTTACACAAAATATTCTCTTGTACAAATAGATCTATACCTAAACTTATTAATATTATATCGACTGATATTTGCATCCGCTATAATAAAAAATGTAGTTACCTACCTATTTATAGATTTTTTTACTAAACTTAAATTTTAAAAATACATTTTTCCGTCATTTATTTATTTATCATAACTTTGTATCTTCAAATTTATGAAACTTACACGCTTTTCCCTTCTGTAAAATTTGATCAAACTTAACATTTAAGTTCAGACTTCGTTAGGTACAAAATTAATATCTGAGTGCATCTACTTTTTATAAACATTGTTTAAGATGAAAACGTTGTACCCTCTGTTGACAAGAAAACACTATAGCATTTATTTAAGACATATTAAGGTTTTATGTGGATTGTACTATTTTTTTAAGTTCTAATGGTTCTTCATTGTGATGTAATCACAGGTATAACACCAAAAATATTTATGCTTATGTTAAGTTTTACACGATTTTAATAAAATACTTATGCACAATATCGTTTTTATTATGCTTTAAAATAAGCGCGATTTCTGTCAATCAAATGAGAGTAGATAAACCATGATATACAAATCTTAGTTCCTGAATAATTGAATTCAACTAAAATGATTTAATGTTGAAAAGAAAATAAAAGACTTATTATAATATAAGAATTTAATTAATTTTAACACTATTGAAATTAATACTCACACTCATTATTTCTCATATCTGTCAGATGCAAATAAAATTTTTGAAATCACAGTTTAAATCACACAACTCAATAATAATTTACTAGTAATCATTCACTGTAATTAAGAATAACGCTATCAAGTCTAACTAAACATATGAATACAAGCTGTCAGTCAAAAAATGCCATACATCTAAAACGTAAATCTATAGGCGAAGTTAATGGAGATTTTAAGTACATTTACGAACAGATAAATGTATACAAGGAGGGTAATTCTAGACACCTCATGTACTCTGTACACACATGAATCTAAAAGTACGGATTACTACATGTATACATATTTCTTGTACTCAAGTGTACTAATAATCCCCAGTAGTGTATTTGACTTATATTATTTGTTAAATATACTTTGCTCGTCAACAACTCTGTTTACTCACTAAAATTAACATCTAGAAACGCAATGGCTTATCAAACCAATTTAAAGTGCGCCTCGTTCAACTTAATTGATGGAGAATCTTAATTATTTACTAGAATAAATATCAATTTTGGCTAAGACTTTCTTTATAGAAAAAAGGAGTAATACACATTTCATAGCCTGATATACAAGTACTTAATTTACTTCAAAACAATTATATCCACTTACACATTCATTCACTCTTAAATTCTATCTACTACTCTAGTTAGTTTTAATCAATAGCTAGCTATACTACTGTATGATAAGGATGGTTAGAATAAGGCGATATTTGCTCAGCCCTTATATAATTCTGTTTAAGTAGGTAGTTCACGGTATGTATAGAAAAAAAATGTTTGAGAACTCAATATTTAACATACCTATTAATATTTATGTATTCAGGTAACTATCAGAGCAAACAAATTTCAAAGATATTCTATAATATTTTACCCACGCCTTGTGGTTCTCAAAAACCCATTTTCTATACATATGTAAAATTACAGGGAAGACCCTTCATTTTTCATAAAGCATTAAACATTTAGAGAACCCAACTGCTGCACATAGTGCTTACATAGTTATTCAACATCTTAGTATACTGTCACCTATTGATTTAACTGACATACACATTCTCTCTTCTAATAATAAATACATACCTACAATTGTATATAATATAAGCATTGTATAATGTGTGTAATTACTTTCAACATCATAAATACATATCAATTTCAACCTTTTTTCAAGTATAAAAGGCTAATTAATAAAGCTATTGGTGAATACATATTTATAATGCTGATTGTTACTGAGATCAATATACCTAAGTTATGAGGACTTGTGCAAATTTTACCAAATAAAAGTATGACCTATTTTTAGTTTCATCAAATTTTCCACCATATTTTATATTGTGTTTTATTACTTATATAATACTCATGATATCATTTGCAATTGTAAATTTACTTCAACCCTTGTCTTAAATATTTTAATACCTATTTATTTCACAGTCAAATTAGGTACAAATTCTTTTAAGTTCTTATTGAAGCTGACAACGCATGCAATAATGTTTGCATCAATAACACAGGGACATTATTTGACATTAGTTAAAAAGAATCCCTATTGTTTGTCTGAGTTCGACAATTTATAATTTTACATAATTATAACTAATTGAAAACTAAAATTATTTTAGAATCTTATTTATTATAATACGGTGGGAACTCACTACAATAATAAGTCATACCTACTTCAATCAAACATAGCAAGAAATGGAAAAGCATAACTATAATTATTTACAGTCAAAAAATACTCAATAGGACCCAAATATACACAATATTATTGAAATAGTTTTACATACAAGAATGTCCATTTAGTACTTATTTTCAATACAATTATTTAACATCAAAATAATATAATTCAGTTTTATATTCAATAAGAAGCAAAATAAACCTAAATCTGTAAATTAAACAATTTCAACTGTGCCCACACAATGCTTTCTCACTATTACCCGGGTGTGAGCGCTTAAAGCTGCCATTTGTGATGAAAATCTATGTGTTATGTCATAATGAAAATAGGTATCATATAGCTAATCAATACAATATAGTTTTAGTAATTGTAAGAACATGTAGTGCTTATTCTATAAGATGATAGTATTTTGTACTAAACCAGTCTATATTAATTAATCATCATCCAACTCTATGACAATTGGTTCAACATTTTCTGAAGCTTTTGTGTAATCTTCCTTTAACTGTGCTAACAATGCACACTTTGGTATTTTAAGTTCCTCTGCCTCATCTATCAAAGCCTTTAGCTTTTGAAGCCGCCCTATATCTGGTGCTGTGGGCAACAGGATGTTCTTTGTTTCAGTCATCCACTTGTCAAAACTATTGACTCTAAAATCAATTGTTTGCAGCATTATATGCAGCTCATCCATATCATATCGATAGTTTAACGTCTTTTTTCCTAGAGGACATTGACAAAGGTTGTCTGCATGCTGCAAACAAACCATGTGTTTACAATCAATACATGACACTGAGGATAAGAAACATGTAGTTTTACACACTTCACATAGTCGTTCATCGTCACCAAGTAACTCAAATGCAGTCCTGCGCACACTTTTAAGACCTTTTTTGGCTATCAAGGCCCTTAAAGTTCCTTCCTCTTCAGTTGCTTTCACTAACTCCTTTTGTGTTTCTAAAGCAGTCTCCAAATCTAAACGATCTCCTTCTAGAGCCATTTTACAAATCAATTCATCATGAGAGAAAACACAAAACCTTTTTAGATTTTTATAGTGTATAATACATTCACGGCCTATCTTCAGCCAATCTGGAGGAGCAAAATTGACAGCTTCCGCAAAGTTGTATCCTTGATTAAAACCAGCATGGTATGCTCTTGGAAAAGTCACCACAAACTCTCCAGCATGTTGGTCTGTTCTATAGATTGGAACACCTGCTGCCATCAATATATTAGGGTTCATAATTGTCACAAGTTGATGTAGTAAATCTGGTTGTGATTTGAAGAGATCTGGTGCTGCTGCTTTCATGGCTGTCTCCAACAATTCAGCCCCACTACCCGGTACTCCATACCATGTTTTTGCCTCACCCCAATGTAGATAATTAATAGAGTAGCTCCAATGATCTTCATTATGCCAACAAAATGCTGAAAAACACATACCAACATACATCCAAGGCACAGTCATACCAGATATGTCAGCATTTATAAATCTTAACACAGAACCATCAAGAACTGGAAGATTATTTAAGTTCCATCCGGAATCAACATACTCTTGATCCCCTGGATAGAGGTTTAATGAAGATTTTGTAGGAAACCCTGATCCATGATCCATGGAGTGCAAATCTGCACCATACTCTACAGTAACATCTTCTTCAACAGAGGAAATTATCCTCCAAAATTCCTTTTCAGCTACAGTTGTTGGAACTAAATGTCCTGACATACCAAAATAATCTGATTTGAATTTGTCAGCCATTTCTCCAAACTGTTGGAGTGTGTATTCTCTCTCAGCTTGAGCAAACCCAAAGGCCTCTGCAGGCTTGTGGACTTCTTCAGCAATACAACATGGGCAACGCCAGTCTCCATCTGGAACCACACTGAGTGGTGGCTTTAGACAAAATGTATGGTATGTATCAGAACAACCATTGCAAATTAACAGTAAATCATCTCTGTGATCTTTTTGACAAATAGCACACTGGTAAATGGCTAACGGATCTAGGTCATAGCGGGGTCTTTTTCTTGACTTTGTAATATCAAATTCTTCATCATTTAGTCCAGGCATTTTCGGTCCAGGTCCATAGCAGGCTAGCCTTTGCAATTCTCTATTACGTTTTAAGACTTCACATTCAGTTTTCACTTTTGAACTATCAACATCAAGTTTGATATCAGATCCTGTCTTTGTTTTCTTAATACTTGTGTGAGGTTTCTCATCCTTACAATCATATTCTTCTTTAATTTTTGTGATCCTTTCAATGGGTACTTCTGTAATTTTTCCTGTTTCATCACTCTTTTTTTCAGTTTTAGTTTCAGTCTTCTTAACTGTTTTTAGTATATCTGCTTTACTTTTCTCAAAAATTTCATAAGGTAACAAAATCTTTTCATAGTTACTTCTTAAAAAATTCATAGTACTTGTGTTTTGACTATATCCCATTGAATTGGCTATCTTACGCCATTTTTTAGGGCTATTACAATTTTCAAAGCCGCCTTCCTCGTCGACCCAGAATTTAAGACAGTACAAATCTAATGTTTTGTTTTCGATCATGGGTATTTTCAACGGCGATCCTTGAAGATCCCAAAATTTTAATATTTTTTCAAGAAACAAAAGTTTCAAACGCGTTATGGCTTCCAACTCGTTCACTTTCTGAATCCTAGGAACGAATTTTAATTTGTCCACGTCTAATGAAAAAGGTGGCTGCCAGCGCGATGGGGGCTTAATTTTACATATGCCTGTTTTCTCTGCAACTGGACGAATTTTTGCTATATAGCCAAGAGGATCCAGAAATTCTTCGGGCGTAGGTTCGAATACAGGTGCCTCGGGTGGTGCAGTGAAAGTAAATTCTGCACTTTTATGCATGGCATTTTTCTGGATATTCTTGCTATCCATGTTCGCTACGTAAGATTGTACACTTTTAACGTAATATTTTATTTCACAGTATTTAAGTAACAAACAAAAACATTTCACTCGTAGTAAAAGTGTACGTGACTTCTCGCCATGTGTAAATGGCTCCTAAAATACTGAGATAGTAAAATACACTAAAACACTGCCATTACTATTTATTCCGCAATATTATTGAGACAGCCAACAGTTTTATATGATTAATAGCATCAACACAGATTGCCTTGATCACAAATCGTATTTAACAGTATATTGAAACAAAATTAGTATTGATTATACGATTTTCGTTTACAAAAGCTGTATCGGGCTAGTAAGCAGCCCCAACCAGCCAGCTAGTAACTTGATAACTCACTCGCCTCGCCTGTACGGTTCGTACTTCGTTCATTGATGATGCCTCGTTCAAACGCAGCTTGCTCGTCAAAAATATTATTACGCACACATATGTACACATAGAGACGATAAATGTTCTTCCTCAATCCCATTGGTCACATAGTCGGCTCGCGTTGTTTCGGATGCTGATGGAAGCGCTCTTTTGTAACATATTTTGAAATTAATATTTTATGTTGGTACATGATCAATACATTATTTTCTTTAATTCTGCGTCAATTAGACACAACATGACAACAAAGATAAAAAATGGCGTAGGCGGTAGGTTCACTTTCGTGCAACGACCAAAAAAATAAGTCCTTATTTTTTTTATCGTCGATTGTTATGCGTTATTACCAAGTTGTCATAGAAAACTCATATTACAATTATCCTCTTCCGATCCTCTGATAACAATCTTTGCTTTTAAAACTGAATACATCATTTTGATTTGCTTTCTTACATATAAATGCAAATCAAACTTAGGGCAAGGGCACATAGGTTGAACATTGGGCAGTGTACATTTCTTTTTTGTGTATTTGTCCATAATGATTTTAACATGTATGCTATTTTTTAATTATAAGAAAACTAAAGCGTTTTTTAAAAAGTGCCTGTTAACATACGTAAGTATTACCTAGACGAAATTGTTGGAAAATATTTCTCATCTACTTGAAATGTAACAATACGAGAGCCTTTATATTTTATTCTAGATCGTACTGTAGGTATTACATAAGTTTTTTGTGAAATGAATATGTTACTTATTTATGGACCTTCAACAAATTCTGAAGACGTGCAAGACTTTAAATTAAGTTCAAACAGTATTTGTATATTAATTTCGGTAAAATGTACTAGTACACTAATTCGAGAGGTTCATTCAAGTTCGTGTTCGTAAGTCAGAGTGAATTACAACATTAAAAATATTACATGAAATTATAGCTATAAACACAATTTGTATCGGGAACAACATTTGGCACAAGCTTTTCAGATCTTAGCGCTGTGACTGTAGCCATTTCATTATTATAGAATGTAGATATTCAGCTTAGTGTCTTAAATCAATCAGTAGAGAATTCATTGAAAGCTTAAAGAGTTAATGATGATTACTTAAAAAAGAGAATGTTCATTTACTACCTAACCATTATTATTCATGAACAATAGTAAATGGTAAGTAAATGCTCCGTTTACAAAAAAAAATCCAATTTACCGTAGAAAATGGCACGAGAAAGGGGAGGCCTATGCCCAGCAGTGGGAGGATAAAGGCTGTGGATGATGATGATGAAAAGCTTCGTTATAGTTTTTATACCATGTTTAAGAACCCACTGCTGGGTAAAGGAGGACATCATCATCATCAGCTGATTTCGTTTTATTCTCCGAAGAAAATCTCAGCGACGATGTGCATTTGCTAAGAATTCAAGTGAGTAAATTATTTCGGATCATAACATTTAAGTTGCAAAAAGGGTTGATTCTTAAAGTACATAATAATATATATATTTTGATTAAAGTACATAATAATTTATATATTTTGATTGTGGCTATTTTTTCAAGTTGTTTTATTATTAGATAAAAACAGGTAACACTGTTTGAATTGTCAAATGTCAAAAACATAACCTAAAGAGAAGTGTATCTGCTGAGTGCTGGCCTGCTAATTTATTTATTGCTAGTGAAAAATGTTACTTACATTTCGGGCAGTCCGGACAGTTAATATACAATTACAGCAGATAAGATGTGGACATAGAGTAAGGGGCAAAGCCCCTATTTATTGCCGCACGATAAAAGAACGTTTAGACGAACTGAACTATAAAGATGAGTTATACACCACCAGAATTGATATTGGTTTACCTCGAATCAAGTATGTATATCTTTTCGATTTAGTCTTATGTTAACATGATTAATCTGAAGACTTTCCTTATGTGTTAAGTCTTAAACAATGTTAACATTACGACTTTGCATATTTCAGGAAACCGTCGGGCGAAGAGCGTTTGTCGCGAGCCGACTACCTCAAACAATTAAAAGAAGACAAAAATAAAGAGCAACTAGCACGAAACTTAAAATTAGAGATTGATTTGAGTGAAGCAAAAAATGTTTGGCTTGAAACTTTAGGCCCACAGCACAAGAAACAAATAGCAGATCACTATGCTATATTCGAACATTTATATGGAGAAGGGTATTTTGTCCCTTATCTAAATTTGGAAGTTTTGTATGATTTGAAGAATGGTTCATACCTCCCAGTTTATACAGGGAATGTTATAAAACCAGCAGAAGCACTTGAATACCCTATTGTTAATTATGAGGCTGATGCTGACAGTTTGTGGACATTAGCCCTCACAAGCTTGGATGGACATTTGACTGACAATGATAAAGAATATGTACATTGGTTAGTAGCTAATATTCCTGGCAATTCTGTAGAGAAGGGTGATACTATTGTTGAATACCTGCAGCCTTTCCCATTGAAGGGGACTGGATATCACAGATATGCATTTGTATTGTACAAACAAGAAAAGAATGTAACATATGACTTACCCAAAGGTAAATATCAAACCTTGTTTATTTCATTAAGTGCTTTTTGTGAAGATTGCTTTCTAATATTGAATTCTTAATTTTCAGTATCTTCAGCATCACTTGAAGACAGGACCTTTGTAACAAGGGAATGGTATAAAAAGTACCAGGATGCAATTACTCCTGCTGGGCTGGCATTTTATCAAACCATCTGGGACATTTCTGTCAAAGATTTCTTCCATAAAGTGCTGCAGACCAAGGAACCAGGTAAACCCTTTCATTGATGAAATACACAAACTATAAGTTCCTATTTATGTTATAATATGTGCAATAATATGCTATTCTCTTTCAGTTTATGAGTATGACTTCCCTCAACCATACATAAGGCCTCAAGAATGGTTTCCTCTCAGAAGACCGTTTAACTTATACATGGACAAATATAGGGATCCAAAGCAGATCAACAAGGAGTATTTATTGCGTAAGCTAAGTGGTGAAGACCCATTCAAGGCACCCCCACCACCATTAAGGTTCCCTAATGCCCAGCCTTTGCCAAAGAGCATGCCAACATGGCAGAAACTACATGAAAAGAAGATAAGGCTGGGATGGGGTAGAATCAATGATGTTTAGATTAAATAAAGTATTTAGATAGTGGTAAAAATAAAATTGTTGTTTTACTTATGAATTCGTTATTTGAGCTGAACTTGTAATACCATTTGCCTGAACCAGCACATTAGCTATTTAATTTTATTAAAATTTCTTCAGTTGCTTAAGTATAAACTGGTAACAAAGCAAACTAACGTACACACACACAAACAATGTAGTAATAAATTCTATGTAGCTTTTGGCATATGGTATTGTACAAGTAAGGACATGAGCCAAATGTACACACTCAAAACTTACTATTCCTAAGCAATCTTAAGGGTTTGATTCAACAAACCTAAAAAAGAATAATGGGCGAACAGAGTCGCGGGCGAATGCTAGTATTATAGATACGTATACTAGATGTACCACGCGGTGCGGGCGCCCGCTACAACTCAAAAATGAACCCACAGGAACATACAATCGAGACAAAACTATCCTATGTGCTAATACTGGTTCTAAATAATCTGTATACCATGTTTCGTCTAAATCTATTCAGTAGTTTTTTTTTACGTGTAAAAACAGCAAATATTGTATAAACCCAGACACAACAAACATTTGTCCTGGATGGGAACAGTACCCGCAACCTCCGGTATACCAGTCAGGACCGATTATTTGATGTCGTATCTTTGCTACTTACACCCACGATCTATACACGCCATGTTAATAATATCCCATTGATAATCCCTTAATATTATACGCTTCCACGTTTTAGTGGACCCCCTCTCAGCCCCAGGCATTAAAAAACTATTTTTTGAATGCTGTCGTAAATGCACAACTAAAAAGCAATACCTTTTACATACTTTTATTTTATAAACATTAATTATATAAATTGAATGTTCCTCAATCGGGTAATTTAATTTTGCAGTGCGAAAAATTATATTGTTCTGTACTTTTAACTAAACTATACAATATAACCAACAGGTCTGTTAGAAGTTATTGTTTTGATCTTATTGTTTGAGAGAGAACAAAATTGAGAAGAAACGTAACATGTACCTATACAAAAAGTATTTAAATAAAAATATAATATTTTATACAATACACATTATACAAATAACATATAATTATGAGATTGAATTACAACAGAATGCTGTGATCAAATGCAATCGACAGTCCTTAGAATAAGAACTTACTCCATAAAAAATAAGTAATATGGCCATAGGAAATTTAAGAAATTTAATTGCTAATGACATAAAATGTTGTGGTAAATTATACGGTATAAACCACATTAGGCACTAATTAATCAAAAACATCATGTGTGATTATCAATTTAAATGAATAATGTGATGAATTCATTCTAGATTTTAAGGAGTAACATTAGTCTTTTTGAAGACGAAATTAAGCATCAGTAATCTACAAAACTGGAATTTAAAAAATTCGTTGCTTAAATTAGGACATAGCATAAACTTATCAACTGTCTAGAATATACACACATGGGTGTTTATGAGTGTTCACATAAACCACTCAATATTATACGAGTGCTATTATGTAACTTTATATACTAAGTGAATTTGCAATACTGATTACTAGGATATCAAATATTGCATATTATAAAGCTGGAGGATCCATACAGGTTATGTGTAATGTTACGAGAACACTCAGCATCAGCTCGAACCTACGGAATAAAGCTTTCATATAAGTAAAAAAAACTGGGACACCTAAATTGGTAAGGCCTGACAAAAAGTGTCTGGAGAAAATGGATGCCAACCCCAACAATTAGATTAAGCGACTAGGTGAAGGTGTTTCCGAAAAAACTAGTATTATCGTTACATTACACACTACATGAGTTTGGAGCCCAATTGGATGATGTACTCTAATCTAGCCCAAAATCATCATCCGTCGGTCCTTTCGGTCCTCCCGCTCCGGGTGCGCCCCCAGCACCCCCAGCGCCACCAAATCCTGAAAAAGTTTAGTATAAAAATAAAATTCCTCGGATACGGAGAATATTTTCTTATAAAAGGGATATGAAAATATGGGCGACCTTAAAGATTTAAGATATACTAGCATTATATTATTTGTCATGATTGATTTTAATACCTGGGAAACCACCTGCACCACCCTTTCCGAGTTTAGATTGAAGTTTCTCTATAACTGCAGCAATTTTCGGATTGTTTTGGTACTTTACGAAGTTAGCTGGATTAGAGGACACATCCTGGAATGCTAGAGCCACCTCTGGATCCTAAAAGTAAAAACATAATCAAATGTTGACAAACACAAAATATATATTGAGCATGGGTGCTGTTTGCATCTGATCTAGCTTTAGTTTCATGGAGATTATTTTTAAGTAAATTTGTTTATTTTTTTTGTCATATTTGTCCCTGAAATTATTCAGTTAGTTTGCACATACCTGGAAGGCGGCCATTATTTCTTGGTCAAACAGAAGGTTGCTGAAGTCTTGCGGGTTGAGTCCGGCGGGGAAGCCGCCGCCGGCGCCGGCGCCCGCGCCCGGGAAGGCGCCGGCGGGGGGCGCGCGCGCGCTGGCCTCGGCCTGGGCGCGGGCGGCGCGGGCGCGAGCCTCTTGCGCTTTGCGAGCTCTGCGCAACTTCTCACGATGCTGAATATTAAATATGTTTAAGAAAACCTTACTCGCAGGCTAACATAATATAGAAGTTGTCTTTTGTTTAAATACAGTTACACAGGTAGATACATACAAAATTTACAAAGAAAGGTACACATACAAAGGTAATTAGTTAAGTGACTTCACTCATGAAACAAGTTGCAATAACTTTTATGTGTAGGAACATATAAGAGGTATTTGGATGAGTTTAGTCCATTTCAGTCTCTTTGTCTTACCTCTCTTTCTTCTTTCTTGCGTTGTGCACTAAGCTTGTGTTGGCGTAGTTTTTCGGCGTTAGGTTTGACCTCAGTCAGCCACTCATTAGTTTGATCATCATAGTCAATCTTCAGAGATTCGCAAAGATCGTGAGAAGCCTCTTCGAATTTGCCCAGTAACCTGATAGATTTTAAAAATTAAAATTACAAACATACCAATTTTTTTCATAAACCAAAATAAATATAAAGTAAACTTTCTACCGAGCACAATGTTGTTTACTTTGTAATTTTTAATATTGGTTGCAAATACTAATAAAGTAATAATATATATGTGCATACCTGTATGCACGTCCACGGAATTTGTACGCTGCAGCACTGTCACAATTGAGTTCGAGAGCATGTGTACAGTCTTTGATGCAAGCATTTGGTTTGTTCATCTTAAGATATACCTGAAACAGCATAAACAATATACCATTAATATAGTAAGATTCCCAATTTATATTAAAAACAGAAAGGTAAAGGATTCTTCAGATGCATTAGATATTTAAAAAGATTTTTTTACCTGTCCTCGTTTAGCAAAAAGTAAAGCACTCTGCGGGTTTAGTTGTATAGCTTCATTATACAGTTTGATGGCTTCATCAAACTGTTGCTCCGAGAATGCTCTCATTGCTTCAGACCTCTTTTCATCAGACTGATCTCTTTCCTCATCTGTGACTTCCTTTTCCAAATCACCCATAACTTGAGAATTGTCAACTATGTCTGGTTCTATGACACCTATTGTTAAAACAAAATAATTAAAAGTCAAATGTGTGCCTAAATTATTATTAACACTAATGAATATAAGTATAATTTTGGTAAAATAGGTTTCAATCAAAGCACATTTCAATATTTTTTCAAATACATGTGAATATTTGCAGTACCTACATAGTAATTATGAATGTCTAAACATCATCATTTACAATTGCATGTTTATCTTTAGAACATTTCGTTTTTTTTGTTACATTCATCATTTATTAAAAAAAAAAACTGAACTGAGATGCTAGTAAGAATGCACCATTCAAAGAGTTATTCTGAGTGGAGTAAACTAATTAATCACCAACACCACCACTAATTTGAACAGAACCCATTTATCTTAATTCCGTTAGAGAGGATTCAAATGGTAAATGAGTTTTCAGAAAATGTATGGTGTTTCTAATGAACTGGTTTTTTTTAAATTGACCAGTATTCACAGGCCTGGTGCAGCCTAATGAGGTTTATGCCAGCGCTTATCCAAAATTAAGTTGAATAAGTTTAACCAAAAAGACCAGTTGTTTTACCTTCCATATCCAGTTCAACATCAGACTCAGCTGTTGATTCCTCATCAGATGACGAGTGACCTTTTTCCTCAGCATTGCTATTTGCCGTGTTGCTGAAATAATTTAATGCATTATTAATTGCAAGACACTATGAAGATTTTAATTAAATAAACATACAAAAAATACACACAAATAATGGATGGAAAAAGCTACAGACCAGACAGAGTGGAAAAATCTAAGGGAGGCCTTTGCCCTGCTGTGGGACAGTAATGGTATAACCAAAATTGTTACATTAGCTCATCAGATGACACACTTACTGGGACTTCACGCAGTACAATGGGAAATTAAATCAAGATTACAGCTATACATGTATGCTAGTAGTTAAAAGTATTAGGTACATGGAAGAGGTTGAGGATATATGATTCCAAGGCTCCGGACTCTTTACTCTATCCATTAATTAAGTTTTGTTCAAGTTTTCAAAATCGTCGACCAATATTTATTATGAAGTCAATAAACTTTTTCATGATTTATCATGATCAGTATTTTAGTGTATCATGAGAGTGCTATTGCACAGAACACTAACTTCATTAAAAAAAATCAATTATTGACTTTATTCTTCAGATTTCTATTGTACATACTGGGAATCTATTTTGCTATCTATTGATCTAACCAAAAATATTTTCATGAATTCTAAATTGACTATTTATAAGCAAAATGTTCTATTCCTTTATGTAGACACTCGAAAATGCAAATGAAAGAATTTCAACGAGAATTAATTATGTTAATTTACTTACGTATCGCCGGAAGGTGTAAAGTTCTTAGTACCAAAGGTTGGGGCCGGAATAGTTACCCCTAAAGATGCGAGGTAATCTTTAAAGAACGTTAGTTTTGGATGATGAATAATCTGCGGTTCTCCTTTGCAAAACTCGACAAATGCTTTTAATTGTGACAGCTGTTCATCGTTGAATGGACAATTCATCTTTCTTGATTATCACTGATAAACCTACCGGCAACAACGAATAATTATTGTTAACACAAGAATAATATAGTTACGAGTTGATTCGAATCAAGACGTGACACAGGAGCAAATTATCAGATCTCGATGGATGGATTTAATAAAATAATTGGCTTACTTTCTAATGAAATACTAGAATACTGCACTGCATAAACCGCATAAAACAAAATGAATTGACACTCCGTGTCTTCAGAAACGAAACCACGGAATCGGATGGGAATCGGATTGTTCTCGCTTTTTCCACAGCCACAGATAATAATTGGTTTGACAAAGACATTTTGGTTATTCTGCTGATTTACAATTATTTATTTTTCACTCGGTTACTAATCCCAGTTTTCATAGTTATATCAACAAATTAATATTATTCTATACAAAATCAGTTTATAAATTATGCCATTGTATTGCCAATGAGTGTTCCGCTTCGAACTGAATTTTCAATAATATTGTGTTGGCAAAATGCTCAGGAGAATACTAATACCTATTGTAAAATTTAATCCACTTTCCATTCCTTCTTTGGCCATAGTAAATAGCGGCAATGGTAGACGCAGTTTTAATAAATAACTAGTTGCAAAGTACGAAAATTTCAAATATCACTATTCACGTTTTCAATTGTTTCGTAGGCACCTGAAGGGCAAAAAGGCTGTATTTCATGAACCGTGGTCGTAGAAAAGCGAAAACTGTACACTGAATGTTTTTTTCAAAGAATAGGTACTTGCATTTTGTTTGTATGTACGTTCATATATATGTACATAAATATCTCGGAAGACAGGTACTGGATATTTTATTTGATTCATTTTTTCAAAGCTTGATCTTTGGTCTGGAAGTAACATTTTTTTATTTTCTTCGTTTATTTTTTTTGCCTTCATTCAGGGCCCAGTTCTGCTATTTACAATTTTTGTATTCTCTTTTTCATTTTTCTATACAATAATTGGAAATTCAGTGCGGGACACTCAAGGCCAATACAATTAACTTCGAATTATTGTATTGGCTAAATGCTTAAGATAATAATAATAATTTCAAATTTAATCCAATTGCCATTCAATTATCGGCCATTATAAAATAGCAGAATCGGGACCCTGTAACGAAAAAACCTGGCGAGTTCATTACTATCTACATCTATATATAGATTTCATACTTACAGTTTTTTTTAAATCTATATCTATACCTACTAATATATAAAGCTGAAGAGTTTGTTTGTTTGAACGCGCTAATCTCAAGAACTACTGATCCAAATTGAAAAAATATTTTTGTGTTGAATAGACCATTCATCGAGGAAGGGATTTAGGCTATAAACCATCACGCTGCGACTAATAGGAGCGAAGATAAAATGGAAAATTTGAAAACACAGGGCAGGTATAAATCATAACTTATATCTTCTACCCACGGGGACGAAGTCGCGGGCAACAGCTAGTGTATAATAAATTTAGAAATGGGATTCGGCCTTGATGGATAATTTTTAATTTTTTCAAGTTTAAAAGCATTATACGATACATTTTGTATTTGTTTAAGATGAGTAAAAAATAGTTTTATTGATCTCAACATTACGTAATCATCATGTTACATCGAACAATATTATAACTCACTGAAATCATAGCTTGGTTTTCATTCAAAAAGCAAAACAAAACCGACAGTTACTCGTAAAAATTCGTTATATACTAATACGTTATAAACTAAGTTGTTACATTGAGATACGGTCGGTCTAAGATTTGTTATACCTAGAGAGTAAAAACTGATTAATTTGCCTCAACATTACGAACTAAATGTTAATACATCATTATCAAATTACTCTACGTAACGTACAATTGAAATCTTGAACCCTGCTAGCCTACTGGTACAAACATTTCAAAAATGATGATACGTTGTAAAGAGGTTTAGAGTTGACAAAATTCGTTAATAAGAGGTATTCACAATGTATCTTGATACTTAAAAAAACGTTGTAAAAAGGTTGTTCGTAGAGAAATCGTAATGCAAAGGTATAAACTATAAATATATAAGTAAACTCAACTCTATAGACCATGCCATATACGGGAAGAAATAAAAATGATCCACTTTTAACACAGGTATTTATTGAAAATTATACACTCCAAATACATGAATGTAGCCGTCGCTTTATATGAGAACTTAGACATACACATTATTTAATTGATTAAGGCATTAAACATTAAAATATGAGGAATTATTTTAAACAGCTGCAGATTTAGAGGCAAAACGTTCAGCGACTCGGGTCACAATCTGTTTGTAGGCTGTCGAACTAACATTTTGTTTATGCTTTTGCAGGAGGAACCAGTCGCCGATGTCTAGGTTTCTGTAAAATTTATGAATAACGTTCACACCACTTATCGATCCACCACTCGATGTTTGAATTCTGGACCTCAATCTTATAGATGGGGAGGTTATTATTATTAAGCGATAGGTATATCACCACGAGTGCACTTATGATAGCTAGGAGATAAAACCACCACCATAGAAGAAAATATATTTTTACATTAATGGAATTTTGTAAATGCACGCAAACCGCAGGCAATTCTTTCAACTTGCCTGTGTTTCCATATTGAAAATAAATACATCTTGATACAGTGGGGAAAAGTCGATCAGCAGGATGATGTTGCCTGCAGACGTTAAAACATTGATTCCGTACAGTGCAAAATCTCGTCAAGAAAGACATTCAAGTAAATTATTTGTCCAGTAATATTTATCAAATTTAACAGTTCACACGCGAAATATTTGTAAGCATAGCTCTTATGGGTATGCAGCGTTTTATAAATGTATTTAACTAAAGGTTCCAGGTTTTCCTTGACGCAAGCTTTGCTTAAAACCGGAGATTCTAACCCAGAAGAGTACGCTATGAGCTTTCCGCCTTCTAAAGTTTTCCAAATATAATGGCACATAAAATAATAAGGCCTAGACAGTGAGAGAGATGCAAACCCATCTATAGTAGTGGTGGTACCTTAATATGTCTTCTTTGGCGTCGTAGCTTGAAAATACTTTTTCTGGTTTCCCTTCGTTCCCCGGATCTGCTTCCACGGAAAAGGTTCCATTTGTAATGCACCAATTGTTGAGCTTTTTGCAGGGTATATTTTCAAATATACAGTCGATAGCTTCACCAAATAATGTGCCAGGAGCGACGACGATAGAACATATGGACAGGAAACCCAATGTCACTCTATAGTGTAGTTATCCACGGAAATTGTATGCACTTGGACCAATTCAGTCAGAGGCGTTCGGATTGCTGCTAGCATCTTGGAACTTCGAACACGGAGTGATGGAGTCTCACTGCTATTGTGAGTTCCCGCGAAGGGGGGACCTTTAAGCCCCGTTATAGTGGCCACAACTGGCCAATGCTGTGATTATGAATATGAACGACCAACTTTTTTGAACTATTTTTCAACCGTCGAGATAAAATATCTCTAATTGACGAATTTTGTTAGCTCAAAACCTCTTTATATCGTATCCATCGATGTTATTATTACAGCTACAGGATTCGCCAAGGTTTTTCGCAAAACGATTGATTGCTGGTTGGAAAGTAATGTACGTTGTAACGTCATATTGTTATACCTACATTGCCGCCCGTCACTATTGAACTGACATTGTTGAAGATTCTAAGTGCAATGGCTGAGAAAAGTAAAAGGTGTTCCTTATCAGTAGCAGAAAAGCGAAACATCATTATAAAAATGTCAACAAAAATCTACAATTTTAAAATTTAATCATATGTTCTCGAACGAAAGCCGTTTGCATGTATATCTTTAAGAAAAGGGCTTGTTGCGGATTTTCGCTAGCGAATGGTGGAGGTTTCAAGATTTAAAAAAGTATTTTTCACCCCTAATTGTCTTTTAAATTAAAAACACGCTATGATTAATAAGTTGTTCGCTATAACAAGATGAGGACGTAATGTTGAGAGGGATAAAACTATATTTGACTCTTTATAACAAATTCAAGACTAACTGTACCTCAAGATAACTACAACAGTTTAACGAATAACTTAATATTATTATAGTGTACTTACTTGCACAAAGTGTTTTAATTCCTTATACTAGTAATGTATCTTTGGCATCTCAAAAAAATCATTTTTTCTGTTTCCTTTTTACCCGACTGCGTCATAAGAAAGGGTAATTTACTTTGAACTGAATTGATTTGGATTGCATTACTCAGTCTGTTCATGACTCAGTCTATCTTTAATGGATTTAATAGACTCGAATAGGCTCATAGGACCCAAAGGACTTGAAGATTTAGACGAATGACTAACTAACGAGTTCTAATTTCGAAATATAGGAACTCAAAGTCAAATATGGAATCGAGTTTCTTATAAGAACATATCGGTCATAAGAGTGACGTAGGTAGGTAGGTACTTACCTACCTGTAGTGCAATTTTGGCACGCTTCTACTAACTTTAACTCACAGCTCTTCTATGGCTTACGGAAGCCAGTTTTGTACGAAGGGGTCGAGAGTTCGTCCCGCTATGCATCATCTCCACGATAAGATGAAATTAGGATGTTTTTTTCATTAGAGAGACCTCTTTTGCCTATCTGAAGAAACAAGTACGTTCTCGACCACCTGTTACATGACCGGCTGATTTGCGGGCCGCAAATTAGCCGTTTAAGCGTAGGAACATAGTTCACCATGTTTCTAGTAGATGGCAGTGTAGGTACCATCAGTAGTTTTCTTTTGTAAATTATTAGTTGAGACTTGAGATATACAATTAATAGGGCAGGCAAATAATATGAATATTAAAATTACATAAGCAAAACTTAACTTGAGAGTGTTTATAAATTAAAGAAAAGGTAAGTATAGTGTAAGATGGTATTGGTAATTTCGCTTCAAGTCTAAAATTGTTAAGTATCAATCTAAAATCTCTCCGTCCGACAGGAAATTAGCTCAAAACCGTTAATCGGATTTGAAATTGAGACCAAGGAAGTAGTATTGCAATTAATCAAAGCCAGTGCAGTTACCTACGGCCAGTATCAGTATGTAACCGCATATTATGGAATTTAGTGGATTGTGTGGAAATCGGCTTATGGGAAAAGTCCCAGTTAATTAACAAAAAACGAAGCTTTAAAGTGAATGTTGTTCGGGGATTTGTATTGTTATGAATTAAATTAACCGAATCAGAAATGACTCGAAAGCTCCGAAATTTGTTGAACTATGCTAGCGTAAAAATAGAAAACATTATAAAAGGAAGGTACGGATGGTAATTGCGTCCTGTGGTAGCGTGACCTCTTTTATTTTTCGGTAGGTCGGGACGCAGTCGTCCTTTATGCCACATAGCTTTTTAATTAATGGTATTATAAGGGTACATTTACCGGTTGTTGGGCATTGCTATAATTAACATCACACCATTTTTTCTGACTTCTGTTGGTCAAGGGTCAGGTTCCTATCATGTACCTAGTTTTCATTAGGCTGTAGATTCATTAGACTTTGTATTGCGACTTCAGAATACTATTTCGTTTTCTGTGACAATGACAGTAGAGATATAAGTGATTAAACAAAATCGAAATATTATTTTTAGAGATTTTCCAAGATTTTCCAAGCAAATAACCATTAGTTGACTCGTGATTAATGTGAAAGGAACTAAGGAGTTTGTATAAGACAGCCACTAAGGATTGTTTATGCTGAAGCAGCCTTTCGTCTTTTCTAAAGGAGTCTAGATTACGTGACTTCATTCTGTATAGTGCAATGTGCACGTCTGATGGTAATTTGTCGTAAACGTAGCTAGGTACTCTACGTTTGGAAGAACTTATGAAATTGCACTCAACAGACATGCTTGGGAGTCCGTTCTCTATTGCAAATGGGAAAAACTTTTCGGCGCTTAAATAAACATCGTATTAGACGAGATAACAGTGTTGTCTTATGCTGTTACATTACACACGTACTGTTCTCCTACCTAAGTAAAGTCACGCAAAACATTAAATTGTGTATTTACGTATTTGCCGAAGTTGTACAGTTTGCAGGACCGCAATATAACCTTTATTTTTCGCCAATTCAGGTTCATCCAACCGACTAGTCAGTGATAAAATTCGATTTTTAAAACATGCAAAATGAAACTAAAGGCTAGTTTAAAAAAATAATATTTCGTGAACAATGACGAATCTGATATTAAAATTTATTGTGTTAGTTCGTTTGGCGTTTTATTAAAGGAGTAAGTAGCAAAGACTTTATTTAGTTTACTGTAGTTTAGCGCAAGAAAAAAATCGATTGTCTCATTGGAATATCAATATTGGGAGAACAAATGTAGTTTTTTTTTTCGAAAAACGACTCCCGCAATAAGGAATTTAATCCTTGTGTCGCGGGGGTTTTCACAAATATACAAATCACACGTCACAATGACACCCAGACTCAGAACAAGCATTTAGATCACACAAATGCTTGTCCCACGCGGGGATCGAAACCACGACACGACGCGCACAGTGGCTTTGGCGTGGTGACCTCAACCACTAAAATGAAGTCACGTAATCTAGACTCTTTTGGAAATAGGTTTTTGGTCACTTTAATACGCGATGTTATAACCAAATGGGTTGTTAATTCTTTAAATAAATGTCATGAACATTTACCTGAAATACCTGATTGAGCATAGCCGTCTGGTTTTGTATAAGGAATTACCGTTTCGTCACAAGTAATTAGTTAAGCGGACAATTTGTGAACGTTAGCCATAATATATTTTTAATAGATTGTTCACCGTAATTGTTAGTCAGTGTCAATGAAGCAGTCTTGTAGACTGCACGTAATTTTTTTCTTACAAGTGATATAAAAAGTATTTTACCCGAGTAATTTGCAAACAGCAAAAATGGTGCTGAAAATAGTTACTGCAGTGAATTTAGCCCTACGTGAGTTAAGAACATTATCTATTATTTTTTTCAATAATTTAGCTACTATTTTTAAATTTACGATCTTCTTTTTTTTAGTACTGTCCGAGTTTTGTATATTGAGTGCAGAAGAAGTTTCGAAAACAAGTAGTAATCAAGTCACTCCGTTAAGTTCCGCACAACCAAGGCTTTTCGATCTCGGCACCATGGGAGCCCCAAACTTTGGTCGGGGAAGATTCGGAAATCCGACAAGTAATTATCCAGCGAATCCCTTTTTCCCTAACGGAAATCAGGTAAAGTTATTTATTAAAGAATTTCATTAATTGGTTCTGCTTTTACGTGTTTTATATTCATTTTAGGATTCAAGCTTTGTTGAAGGGTACTTTTTAATATAAGTTAGCTGACAATGTAAATTCGTGCAAAATGTTAAAACATTTTTACAACATTGTTGTTGTGTAAAATATCCTAATAATTAGTTCAATTTACAGAATAATAATATGGGAAGACCACAGAACCAAGGAAATTATCCAAATGGACAATACCTAGGAGATTATCCTAATCAACAGGGTTATCCGTATCAGGGTGATAGCATGAATCCGAACGCTAAATACCCAGGGCCTCAGTACCAAAATCCTAATCAAGGAAACTTTCAGAACTTACCAAACGGACGCAACCTAAACGGAGGCGGATTCCCAAACCAACAAGAATTTCCATACCAGGGAGATAATATGAACAACAACTTTCCGAACACACAATTTCCTACTGGGCCTAACAATCCATCAATGAACACAGGGAATATAAACAGACCTTTTCAGAATGGAGGTATTCCTAATCAGGGTGACCGGAGACCATATCCAGGAAACTTTAATCCCGACTTTAGGCCTGATGATTTAAATAATGTGAATAATCCAAATGCCCAATTTCCAGGCAATCATAATCAAAATCAATATAACCCACCAACCGGATTTCCTTATCAGAATAATCCAGGTTTCGGACAGCCAGATAACCGTCCAATATATTCTTCAAACAATTTGAATGGAAATATTCCCCAATTTCCAAATATGAACCGTCCTGGTCAGTTTAATCCAGGTTTTGTAAATCCAGCGATAGTATTCCCAGGGCCTACTTACAATCCTGCTAATTATACAAACATACTTCAGAATCGGCCTCAGAGACCTAACAACCAAGGATCAAATTTCACAGACTATCCAAATTATAACAATACTGGGTCCACATTAGGAAACCCTGTGGTTGTGGGGCCGGGTACTGCAACGCAAGGCCAAGCTTCGTTTGGCAGCAGGTAAATGAGTATCATAATTAACATGCCATTTGTCACTATTAGTGGCTGATATATCGTTTTGTTATTGAATATTAATGAACTGCTGTAATTAATTGGTAAATGTATTTTTTTTAGCACCGAGAGCCCAACTCAGAGAAAGTGTATCGAAGACTGCGCCGCAACGTCGGAGTACAACCCGATATGTGGAACAAATAATGTGACTTATGTTAACCCGGGCAATTTTATTTGCGCACGAAACTGTGGTGTTGGTGAGTACAGAATACACCTTTTTTAATAAATTTGATTGCACGTCATTTTGCTCATGTGTCTTGGATGTGTAGGACAAACAGTTAAGCGGTCTACGAATGCTTGTTCTGGGTATGGGCGTTTTGAGTAGGTATTTGAATGTTTGTGCAAACCCCGCGATAAAAGAAATAAAAAATTCTTATACGCAAGTCGTTTAAAAGACCATTCAAGTTTAAAAACATACTATCAGCATCTTATTAGTTTTATACTTGAAATATTTTTTGCGCTTTAGGGTTCCAAATGAAAGTTAATGCACCACAAAACATATTTACGAACAAGTCGTGTTAATTCTCGACTTAATTTGTGCTTCTGTGCCTTATGTGAATTGGTGCGTCGCGCTAAACTTGTAACTGTCTTCTTTAAAACCAGACGCTCAACCTTCCCTCAGTTTAATGATTATCCGAAAAGAATAAATGATATCTGTAGCTTTGTAAATACTTAGGTACTTTATTTCTTGTTCCAGTCGTGTACCTCCAGAAGCAAGGAAGATGTGACGCAGTAAACCCCAGGCCAGTACACTAAGCATACATCGAAATCCGGAAACAGGAAATTTAATTATTATACTTTAATTAAAGTATTTACAATATATAAAAATAGTCATAAAACTATGTGAACAGTGTTCAGAATTTGATCACGTAATAATTTGATTTTTTTACGTGTCCCATTGTGATTTTTCAAACAAGGTTTTAACCAGAACTGTGTGTAAATGTTTTGCTAAAATTTTAATATTTTATTTTATTCAATAAGTTATGCTCTGTTTTAGTTAAGCATTGCGATTAGAAAACTCAGTCAGTCTGAGCTTTGTACTATATGTTTTCAATTCAGTATCACACAAATATTGATTTTGATTCATTTTATGTTGGGTTATAGCATTATAATTAGATATGTATTTTAGGCAACCCGCAACTTTACAAGGTGGATATTTGTGACATACGTTTGGGACGCCCAAATCCTTTTGAAGGTCTTTTATAATGGGAGTTCGGTTTGTGGACACAGAAAAGGTTTAAGACCGTTCATGTAGATTTGAAATATCGTAGTTTTATATACCAGCTCAATAGAACTACTGAATCTGGGAAAGAAGGGATCTGCATTTACTTATCATTAAAAAGCAAGCAATTTAATAAAGCCACATAAAACTATTTCAAGCTTAGGCACATCAAAATGAATTCAAATCTGCAAAGCCAAGCAAATTCTACTGTACATAATTGACAGTATACTCTTGATAGCACGTAAAAATTTATAACACTATCCAATATGAAACCACTCTTACTAGCAAAATGGCTTTCCAATAGAGACTAAGCGAACTATAACACTATCGATATCCTTTGGCGCCCAACTCGCCTTTGTAAGTATTTTTCGGTATCTCCGAGTAAAATAATTGGTTTGGGAAAGTAAAACAAGCTGGATACAAAGCCACAAAGCTGCGATACCTACGAGTTTCTGGTAGGCGAGGCGCGCTGGCAAACGATTGTCGAATCACTGCGCACTTGCTACTAAATCGGAACTGTCGTTAAGCTTATCGGGTAGGTACATGTGACTCGTTTACGTCGATGACGTCACGATCTCGTAACGACCCAACTTCGAGAATGATAACAGACAATAATATGTTGATATATCAAATTATTTCACGTAATCTCTTTTTATTTTTATAGTTCCGTCAATTTTCGTCACGCGATGAGGGCCGCTTCCATAATAATTTTACCGCTTTATTTATGTATGACGCAATTGAATATTACGAGCAAAACAACTTATCGAGCAGCCCTATTTATTAGTCATTGATAACAAATCG
The DNA here is from genome assembly GCF_003590095.1 of Trichoplusia ni. Lineage (NCBI taxonomy): Eukaryota > Metazoa > Arthropoda > Insecta > Lepidoptera > Noctuidae > Trichoplusia > Trichoplusia ni. The sequence continues at coordinate 6,918,008 of NC_039486.1, read as the reverse complement.
AATAGAATTACAACATGATCGTAGCATTAATAAAAATACTTCTAACGAAAAAAATGTTTTTCGATGAACAATGTTTTGTTGTAGTATGCTTGGTAAATGGATATTTAAGATTAATAAATGCTTAAATATTGATTATGGTTTCTTTGGTGTACAAAATAAAATAAAAAAATAGTTCATTACATAAAAAAAAACAACTTTTAATATAGCGTAATTGTAAGTCAATTTATTTTCCAATACAAAAACGTCTTGATAAAATCCAATCATCTAACAATAAATGCTAATATAAGTAATGTAAGAAGAAGTTCAATAAATGCAGGCACTTGGCCTCCTTTGATTATAAAAAGGTGAAGAGAGGTGCTAAGGCTAAGGAGGCAAAAAGGTGGAGTGTCGAGCGAAAAGGGTATGCCGAGGAAATTGTGTAAAAGCACCCTTGAGTGAATCTCGCCGACTGAGTGCGTTTATATTGTCATGCGGCGAATATGGTCCTCGCTTATTAGATTACTGCGATATATGGTGCACTCTGACTGCACGAGTTCATGCCTTCAGTATGGTACATCCATACCAATATTGTATATCCGAATTGTCTGTGTGTGTCGCTTACACACCAAAACTACTGAACCAATTGTAATAAAATTTGGTACACGGATAGTCTAGAGCCTGAACAAGGACATAGGCTACTTTTTAACTGAAAGAAGTGGTTGTAGAGGGGATAATATTAAAGTTTATATAAACATTTTTTGGAATATACTACGGCTTTTGGGTATTTTGATTTTAAAGAGGGGAGGGATTTTCACAGGTTTTACGACGCTATGAAATTTGACACAAATGTTGTTTATTTAAAATAATGAAATATACGTTCCGCGGTGGTAACTCTCTCTGTATCACCCTATAAACCGAGTCCACGCGGACGGAATCGCGGGCAACAGCTAGTGCCCTATACTTATGTCGATGTTAGTAGAAGTAGGACTACCAACTATTGACGCCTTTTACCGCGTTGTCACTTCCGTAAGCTGGATTTAAAGAAGGGGGAATATGTACGGTTTACTTGCGAGTCTTTGAATTATTAATCGTGTCATCTTTGCCTTGATGTTACATACAAGAGAGATGTATATTGTCTTAAACTCTGTACTAAAGGAACACTTGCACCTAAACATTGTAAGATGGAAGAAGGTACCAGTAACTTATGCAGATCTCAAAGTCCTTTTTAATTGTTTCGAAATGTAGCTCATTGAATTTGTTTCAGCAAACTGTAATACTATAATATCGTAAATATCTCCGGTATTGGGGTCCCGAGGGTGATACTAATCTGTTCCATACTAGTGGGTCCCTTGGGCCATCGTTTCGTACGTGTGGCCTATTCTTAACCAGAGATCACACAGTTAATTGCGAATAAACCGATTATCCTTTGTAATAGGGGGCTAATAGTCTCATACATTACGTAAGTCGGATACTAAGGACAGTAAAACTTTCCATTTTAATTTGCTGTTATTACCAACGGTGATTCGCTTTGAGACTTCAGTTAAAATACAATAAAAATGCTCTCCATTCAAAGCTGCTAATATCCATTCTCTAATACGAACATTTTCAATTTGTTAGCGCGAAGTAATAAAAGACTTCCTTTCCCTATATCCCTGAATTAAGTAGCTCAATGTTTGCTAACTAAGTCTCGGTAAACACAATTAAAACGGCATCTCGCGTGTGGACGGATTCCAAGAGACTTAGATATAATTTTCCGTTGTAAATCCGGGCTTTAAGGAGCCCTTTCGAATTCCCTCGTCCGCCGTAAAGGGAATTTTAACGATAGCAAATTGTCTATTTCGACTTGTCTTGTTTCCGGCTAAAATCGTAGTCATAGAGAACATTTTTAACTAGCCGTTTGTATCGCAGCCGCGTGCCCGCGTTCCGATTTCCTTTGGGAAACTGCCTTATTTAAGATACGAATATAATGCAGCTCGTTGTCTGTTTTCTTTTTACTTTAGCTTGTATTTTGACGCGTATCTTTGTAATTAATTATTCTGGTCCTAAATTAGGATGGCAAAATAATCAGAGGACATTTGGTGTATTTTTGATGAGGTGTGGCTTCAGATATTCATATCAAAGTGCATAATACATCGGGTCGTGAACTCGGTTCCAGAGATATCATATACCCTTAGGTTTGCGTTTGTGTACAGGTAAATAGTGTTGTTGATTTAATACCTTCTCTGGTGTGTAAACAAAGAAACTCCTTTGTTAAATGGGTTTTATTAGAACAACCCTACGTTGGCTTAGCTGTTATTATGCTTAGGTAACACACACTTATACAAGACTTAATGTTTTGTTTGACTACTCGTGTATACACATAAATGTCATTAAATTATTTTATATATGTAAAATCATCCATAGTTAATAATTGTAATTTAATTTTTTTGTGAATATCAATTAGCTCATGTAAAAATTAAAATTGTTTAATATTGCTTAAACTGGTTATTAACGTCCTAATGAATACTAAAATTTAATCTAACTTTTATTATTAATTAGTATAATACTATAACCCGTAGTTATCTGATAACGATACTTGTATAATATACCAGAGCTCAATAAGCTCATCAGTAGAAATTTATCAATTTAGGTACCTATTAAAAGGTTAAAAATTATTGCACAACGGATGTCATTTTAGACGATATTTTTTGCAAGATAAAAATAAATTAAAAAAACCTCAACTTTTAAAACATTTTCCCCCCAAAACTTTTCAATGTCAACTTGAAAATTGTCTTAGAACACCAGAACAATTATTCACCTTTAATAAAAGCCAAACTAAATCTAAATCTCTCAATCTGTTCGGGAGCAATGATACCACTGACAGACATACAACAAGACATACTGGTCACACTTATAACACCTCTCTTATTTCGCCGGTAAAAACATGTTTGTCATTTAGACATCGATTAATAAATGCTAATAAATAATCTATTTATACTAGTTACTATACACTTATGATAGGCTACATTTTTATGTAACGTATAATTTTTGCAAATGCCTGTCATGCTATTTTAATGTTTATAAACTAAACTATAAAGTTAACACGTGTGTTGTTGTACAATGTAGTTAGGACATCGTCGTTGAGTGGGTCGTTTCCTCCTATAGATCGAGACTAACAAACAGCTACATGCTACGCCGTAGCCGCTCTACATTAATAGACGCCACGCTACGTGCGCTACGAATACGATTAGTATTCGAATACGTATTTAACATTAGCACAAATGGCAAAACATTTTATAGAATATATCTGTGATGTTTTTACATAGAAACTTTATGTAAAAGGCAAACAGAGTTAAGGCTTAATGTATTTATAACCCACACAGAATTCAGAACAAAATTATTGAATGGAAACAAGTAGAAACAGCAAATAATATTAAAAATAAACGAGATTTAAAATTACGAAAACACAGTATTGGAGTAATACGAATTTATTTCATCCCACCGCAAACAGATGAGCATCTGCTTGTTTCTATATTTAAATTTATAATATTCCAATTAACAAATTTATTTTTTGGTTTTATCCGAGAGAAAATGAGGTCAGGGTTTCTGATGGCCGGTGCTGGGCTAAATCAGAGTAGGGGGGGACAGAACAGGGCTAACGAACCGGACCAACCCATTACTTCAGCAGACGGGCGCTGTCATGGCTACAATGCCGTAATAGGTAGCTATACACCTCCTTGTTGCCGCGGAAAAATGATTTAGGGCCTCCCTACCATCGGACACGCGAAAGTGTAATGTTCAATTTTTATAAAAGTTCGAATAAATTTGAAAGTTTTGGAAGTCGATACGGAATTTCGATTTATAATTACGTCTCGACATGACTGAGCTCTAATTAGCGTTGAAACATTTACGCACCCGTATTTGTTTGAGGATGAACTTTACGCGCAGCGCACACCATCCGTTTTGCGAACGTCACAAATTGCGTACAATTATACCTATAATACGGTGTTAGCTCAATTTACTTCCATACAAATAATTAGAACAGTACGTGTCATGTTTGCTTTTTGTTTGATTAACTTTACTTAATGAATGCTGTGGTGGAGTTGACGCCTTTGCTCAATTATATCAATGCCTTCGCCTCTGAATGACATATACCCAATTACTATAAGGTAGCATATTTTGACCAGCACTATATAATATAGAACTAACAAGTCCATAATTGAGCGATTCGTTTAGCTCTAACTCTTGTAGACTGAGTGTAATTTTTCATCAGAGAAGCTACAGTTTACTAAGTCAGTGAGTGAGTTTGAAGAAAAAATTATCGAATATCTACATATTATATCGATAACAAACTGTATTATAATACCGAGACGTTTAGAAATAACAATGTAATACCAGATTTACGATTCCTACACGTATCGGAAAAGTCAGGGAAAGGTTATTGTTATCTATAAGCCTGTTTCCAAGTAGTGCCGTGCAACGTGTAATCCTTATTAATCTCAGACTATACGATGACAGATTAATATACATACCTACACGTAAATATAGGTAGAGGGTTATATGTAAGATTGTTTTAGTAATCGATACCGCCGAGACATGTTTGGGCGGTTAAAATGTTATGTTCGTCTTGCTGGATTCGAAGTAGATTTTCTGCTTTCTAATTACAAATGTTGTTCGTTGGTATTTTACATTGTCATTTGGTTACGTAAATAGAATACAGAAGTGTGTCAATTTTGAATATATAGTTATTACATTTTAATTCAAGACTTATTTAATGTTGATATGATTGTCGTTGAATATACTGTACCACAATAAGTAAAATGTTTGTAAGACTTTAATATGGAATTTCAAGGCCTAATAATTGTCCAAAGTAAATATTCGGTTTTGTTGCGAATCAAAACAAATCGCTGAAAACTCAAACTAAATATCTATGTATGGTAAATACAAAACCGCATAGTGTGTTTTTATTCCCGAATATAAACACACAAGTTGAATATAACACCTGAATATTCCTAAAGCGATACATTCCACTATCGATATATAAGCCATTATCTTCAATCATAACTGGATTAATATTTAAGTGTTTCATGGTCTACGTCCCAAAAAGATAGTAAAACAAGAATCATGTCTTGCCCCAGTTATTCAAGTTCATTTGAAAGCTTTTTCAACTTTATAGATATATTTCATTTGGATCATTGTATTGGATTTTCTTGAAATTACGAATATAACCAGGGTCAACAGTGAAGTAAGGACATAATATATACAATAGACCAGTTTAGGCGAGATTAGCGTATTATCGTATCAACTGCTTTCTTTTTCAAAAAAATATTTGTGTTACTTGTAGAGTTTTCTTGTTACGTAAGTGCAGTATGTTAATTCCTGAAGCTTTAAAGTATGTATTACCACCTCCATAGATTTAAGTATTTACTTTCAAGTTTTTATCTATACTAATATCTATACTAATATATAAAGCTGAAGAGTTTGTTTGTTTGTTTGTTTGAACGCGCTAATCTCAGGAACTACTGGTCCAAATTGAAAAAATCTTTTTGTGTTGAATAGACCATTAATCGAGGAAGGCTTTAGGCTATAAACCATCACGCTGCGACTAATAGGAGCGAAGATACAATGGAAAATGTGAGAAAAAACAGGACGGGTATAAATCGAAACTTATATATTCTACCCACGGGGACGAAGTCGCGGGCAACAGCTAGTTTCTTATATAATTCTTATTGGATACGATAGGGTTAAGGGTTGTGCATGTATTTTATGTAAAAGATACTATGAAGAGGGTTTCCCATTGACGTTTTATAACCAGAAGTATCATAAACTTTACCTGTTTCATTTGCATATATAAATTCATTATTCTTTATTTTGTTATAAGAATACACAAAACATTCAATGTGGTTTTACTGAAGACTCGAGGAAAATCTGATATTTAACTAAGTTCAAATCTCTGCAAAAGATTTAAGTTCGGTTCAAAACTTTGCGCAAAGAGATTTGAGGTCTATCGTATCAAAAGGGCGAATCATGTATTTTCGAATTCGCCAAATTACTTGGTACAAACTGAAATACAAACTCATTACTTGTTGACTCATCAAAGTAAGAGAACTTTCGTAGGGGTAAAATTATTCTGCGTAGACGTCCATTGCCAAGCGAAGTCTAATTTCCCGATTTATAACAAAAAAATACTATTGAAACAGACATAAACGAGTATTGACATGTTTTTTTACTATAAATGTATAACTGCCAAAAACTAAGGACGAGAAAAGTTAAAAAGGCTGATTTAATTATTCATTAAGGAAATAAATTCCAGCGTGATCGATGGACTTAAATATGATTGACTAACAAGGTACAAAAACTAAGTTATCTAGAGGACGTTGATTGAACGACCGTGGAACTTCGCAAGAAATTGTCTAAAAGAAATTTTGAACTTGTGAGGATACTTCGGGACAAAAAAACCCGATGAATAATATTCAACGAATTTCTTATTCAGGAGGTACTTAGATCTAGTTTCTTCCTTCTATTATACAAAGTTTCATTTCACTTTACAGATTAGTGAGTTTCTGTTAAACACGGTTTTGGAACATAAAAAAATCGATTTGTGTAATGTAATTGGAAGCTGAACTTAAAATTTCGACAAGCGTATTTTCGTGATGTACCATTTCCCATACAAACATTTTTTAGGTAACATTTTGCCATTTTTAACCGACTTCAAGGAGTTTCAAAATACGACTAGATCCTGGTTCGATGTTGTATACTCAAAAAACAAAAGAAATGCAATGTGGTTCACCTAGCTACGCAAATGCTTACTCTAGATCCACAGCAGATGGCAAACACAGCTCCATACAAAACGTGGGCCATTTTAATGCCATTGTTATCCCGTGCAAGAGGAGTCATAACAGTTGATCCCGATTTTATTGCACTCCTCAATGCAATATTCTACCTTTTTTACACATACTTACCTGTCAATCTGACGGATATTAGATTTCTGCAGGCGACGTTATTAAAGTTCGCTTTACAAGTGTTTCAGTGACTCCATTTTTGCAGTACTGGCATTTGAGAATTTGTATTTATGCAGAATTAAAGCATTTAAAGATTGCCCAGGAAGTACGTTCTTATAAAATGGTTTTGTTGCATATTCTTCCGAATCAATATTGCTGTTACAAGTTAAGTAGTATTTTATGATTTTATCATATTTTCAATAAATAAAAACTTAGATGAAGAAAAGGATGTTGAAGATGTTACAAAGATTCTATAACGAAACACAAAAGAAAACATATTTACTACTTATTTATTCAAGTTTAAGATAGTTTTTTCACATTTGTCAAGACAAACATATCAATGGTCGAATAATATTTTTTTCTGCCTAAAAAGGACATTACATACCAGAAACTCCAGTCTACCGTCAGAATTAAAAGCAAACATAAAATCAAATTAATTGACTATTCGAAATAAAAACGACGATTTCAATACAGGTTATTATTTAATTTTTCATTCATGTTTTATTCGTCTCTTAATTTTTTTATTGTCTACCGTCGTGTTATGCATACATAATTTTACCTTTTTAGTATGAGAAGAATATTAAGTACGTGTTTTTTCAGAGTTCATTTAGGTAGACCCCGAAAACGTTATGTGTTGTTTTATTTAGTCACAGATTTAGATATAACTTATACTCCATGCAGATGAGAGAACTATTTTATTATAAAACATGACATTTGAAAATGCTCTGTTGATTGTGTTATTAATATCAAAAACATTAATCATATCTCGTAAGTTTATCGAGTATCAGTTGTTTGAAAAATTGCTGTTTAGTTTTTTGCTAGCGTACATTAGTGGGCCAGCTTTATTTAGTCACAGGGAGAGTTCAAATATGAGTACCAGCTCATTTTTAAAGATGTTAGTAACGAAACTAATTCTACAAAACATTACATTCAAAACGTGACCAAATTCCATATTTAACAAAAACATACTCCATACACTCACGTGATATGAATTTCGATAAAACAATATTAATATGTTGTAAATAAGAATAGAATAGAAAGCGAATACAGGAAGATAATCAGAAACAGGTGTCAAACCATCCTTTTATATTTGTCCCGACCGCGCTCGCCAACGGGTAGTCGTAAAAACTTACCACTTCATCGAGTGGGTTTTATGAATCGGGTTCGAATCGTACGCGCTCGGCCCCCCTCGTGCCGCCTCGGCCCTCTTGGGCGGGTGGAAATTCAGTCTTCGAACGTAGCCGCCGCACGAGGCCGCGTCGCCCACCCTCGCCAAATTCAGTTAACATCGTTAAATAAACAATTATTATTGTTAATGAAAATTCTGGAGAGCGTGATAAAAATTGTTTTTAAACTAACAAAAATATTGTAGAGTTGTTTGAGTCCCTTGTGGAAAGTGCTGAAAGTTTTACAAGTGCAATTGGATTGTGAACAAAATTGACTTAAGTACGTTGGGAATTATGCTAAAGCGGCCTACTAAAAGTATGACATTTATTAAGGTGAGAGCAAGGAAATTAGATTATTTAATGTTTTTGTCATTTTAGAGTGTGTTTCGTGATATCTGTCAACGGAATTCAACAATTAAAGGAGTTTTAATTTCAAGCGTATCTAAACTTTTTCTTGCGAACTGTAAAATAGGTGAACTCATTATTTTTTAATTAATTTTATGGTATGTGTTTTATGAATGTTCATTCTATTGATATAAAAGTTTATCGTGATGTTAATGCCAATTTCTTTGAAATCCGTACTTTTAATAAAAAGTAATGTTACTTATCTTATTACTATAAAAAAGATCCAATATAATCTAAAAGCTTCTTATTTATTTTTAATTCGGAGCGTTAAAGGCTGTATTTTACGTAAATCTCATTTTCCTTATTAAGTAAAAAAAAATAATCAATCGTTTCGGAGTTCGGTAGCGTGTTAAGAGGTTTAATTTCCTTAATTTTTCGTCCTCCTTGATACAATTTGAATAAAAAATACAAGGTTATTTCGTAATCCCCGCCGTTGCTTCGAATACTTTTGCTTTTGTTTCACATTCTCCGCTTCGTGAAGGTTTCAGGTACTTACCATTTTATTCCGTAGTCTATTGGAGATGTATTGCCGAGGCCTTTGCTTTGGTTCGTTATGACGGATGTTTTGATGACCTCATTATTTTTTTTAATCAACATGTTCTGCGATGAATCTATCGAGGTTTCATGTCATTACTATAACAGGTACATACAATACACAGGTATATTGTTTGTAGTATTAAATCCACATCAATATATTTTCTACTCGCTTTTAAATTTTTGATAGGGAATCGAATAACCCATTTTAAGCGGAAGATAGTATCATAATTTTATTATATTTATAGGTATTTATTTAAAATCTTTGATCATGAATAGTTGTCCAAAGAAAAACAATTGACCATTTAATTACTTTCACATTTGAGAAACGGAAGCTTATCGCTACATAATATTTGAAAGGTGGGCCCTAGGCAAGTAAGGGTCATATTGTTCATTAATCAAATGTTTGTCGAGTAAAGAACCATAATGTTGAAGTTTAATGAGGTTAAATCATTTGGGTAGTTACTGAATAGTCGTAAGTGTCCTAAATGGTATATTATAATGAGTAATAAACCCGAAGACCACGACACTTAACTTACCTCTTTGATACGGTATAAACGATTAAAAAAATTACTGTTCTGGAAATATCAAACAGTGCTGAGCAGTGACCTTTCCCTATTTCATAGTTTAGACCAAGATTCAGAATTTTAAATTTTCATATTTGGAAGCCAGGTCAATTCAGGCTCTGTTTTTATATAAGCTGTGGTGTTTTAGAATAACGAAGAATCTGTGTGTATTAAAATACCTATCCAATCAATTAAAGGGTTGTAGAGTAGCGTAAAATAATTAAGTAGTAGTAATTATTTACTGAAAAAAAAACAGGATCAATTTAATTAATTTCAATTGATATCTTATAGATTATCTCTGGCACCACTGAAAACGAATAAATCATAACAACTAGGTAACCTAAAATTGAGATTTGTTAGTTCACGAGAATCTCCCAAATTTTTCAAAATAAATATGTTTTAAGTTTAAGACCTAGACTTTTAGCACGTTTTGTAAGTCGACATATCCTTCAGCGCTATTATTCATACATACGAAGGTTTCAGATAGGACGTTTTCCAGGCACTTTTAAAACGGTACAATAATGACTCTACGTGCACGTTGTTATCTAAATCTTATAAAATAAATATTTAAATCTCTCCTATATAAATTGAATAACGATAGCTTTATTTTATCCGTCTGTATAAAAATACAGCTCTTTCTCTAGAAGAGTTACATTAATTAATATTTAATTTCTTTGAATTATTTCGTAGCTCTAATTTAAATGAAACAGTCATGAAATCATTTTCATATTTGATCGTCCGCGGTAATTAGTGTCAGATCGTAAATGACTGTCTAATATTTTCCTGCGTTCAAGGCAGCTCTCGGTTCTAAATTTATCAGAGTGACATAGCTAATTAATATTAATATTATGGAATATTAAAGTTGTCCCTTGGATTTCTGTATTTCATAACTTTGATTACTGGTAATGTATTTGTCCTGCTACGTTCACTTGTAGTTTATTTGCGGTTATTCTATTAATAAGAGGAGTAAGAACAAATAGCGTGCAACGTACTGTCGTAATAAAAAATGTCTTGGTTTTTCAATGAATTTCTCAGAATATAAGATACCGGTAGATGTGTTTTTACTGGGCAAAGGCTTCTTCCAATAAAGTAATATAGAAGGAACAAACATTTATCTCTACACTTGCTCTCTTGAGGAATATTACTAATAGTAATTAAAAAAAATACAATTATAACCTGTACTTGCGGGATTTTGATCCCCCTGTATGACAGTAACACTTTTTAAATTCAATTTTAAATGAAGAACTCTTCATTACACACACTACTATATGAACGTCTTTTGTATACATGAGTATTTTATGTACAAAATATGAGAGTCTTCGATGTTGCTACTTAGTAAAAATATTAAATTTCATACTCGGTATCATGGGTATCTTTTTGCTGTCGACTGTACGACGACATCAAATAACCGCAACGATTTCTGCTCGGATAACCAGACTGAGTTCGGTGGAGCAATTTTAAATTAATTTAAAGTTTTAAATATATTTTTTCATTCTACTGGACTGATGTTTGAAATAACATCCAATTAAAAAAATAAAATTGTTTTGAAATTGCATATCGAGAGTATTTAAAGAATGTGAGGAATGCACGAGTAGTAAACTACGAATGGCGTATTGTGTAAATATTTTACTAGTAAGTTAAAAAGAAAAGAAAATTGTATAAGAGTTGAATATTCTCTGTCCATTGCGACGAATAATTTTTAAGATCAGTTTTTTCAAATTTAATAAGTAGACTACAAAAATCAATAATTTTCCTTGATTTTCGCGATACTATTTTAGTTTTCTTATTAAAAACTTTTTGATATTTGCGATGATAATTTTAAAGTTTTATACTAATGATACTTTATTTAAGACGAATTATCCATTGTTTTTACCTTCTGAAATCTGGAGCAGTCTTAACAAAGACTTTTATATGCAACCTACCTACGTTTGGCTTTGCCTCTACCTTTGCCCTTAAGTGAAAATATTGAGTAAAGCCGAACACACGACATTGGTAAACAGACAATGAAAACTTAAGGAATAATTCAAAATCTGTTTTAATTCTTTGTCGTTAGACTAGCAATCCTTGAGACGATGGATTTATTGTTATAAGTAATTCATTTAAAGGTTTTATTAAATTGAGCTAGCCTCCATCGGGTTTATCGGATGACAATCGATTTAGCTAGGCTTTGGGTCAGATCTAATTAAAAGGTTATCGACACGAATTGAATTTAATAATTTATTGTACAAAATGATATAGTTACCTTCATTTTAATATTGGAATTGGTGAATTTAATTAATATGTAAAGTGGTCAATTTATAACCGACTTTGTTAGCGCCATTTTTGTTTGTTCAAACTAGTCAAAACTGTCCATATGCCTGTGAATAATAAACAAACCAATCATGAACGGACACTTCTGTTAGCGTCACCATCATGCATCAAAAAAATAAAAACAGTTTACAAATGTTCCAGAAAATATAACAAAACAGATTAAATTTAATCTATGGCGTGTAGTCGCACTCATTCAATTTTGTAATTGTTTCGTGGTTTAGTTAAAATGGACAGTAAAACTGTTATCAAACGGAGCGTGTATTTCAAACGCGAAACTAAACGAGGCACGTCCCATGTTTCGGGGACAGACGTGAAATATATACAAAGTGCCTTTTTCAGACGACTTCAATTACAAGCAAACATCTTCCACTGCTCAATACGCTTGAGTATCAGTGAGTAAGGTTCACTGGGATCATAAAACTGGCCATTTTATGATTCCAGAGCGCTGCTGTGGCTTTGCATACTATGCATTTTTATTGGCATTAAACCTATATAAGCACCAATGTTTTATGACTGAACTTAAATTAAATAAAAGTTACATTGTATATGCATTACGGTACAGATAATTTCATACTCAATTAAAAGCAATTGATTCTATTCGAATGTAACAAATATGTGTCCATGAAATGTGTGCCTGCAGTTATGGCCTGTTATTATTGTTGCATAACATTTCTGAACAAATTTATTAGGCCACAGTTAGTGTTGGCTAAAACAATAGCATAATTTTCATTTGGTATCATTGTGCTTTCGCATTTATTACTCGCATAGTCGCCCGCTGAGTGGGTGTAATTAGCTGTATGTGTTTAAAGTACCTATATGCCGTGTGATTAATTACAAGCATAATGAGAAAATCCGATTTATTGATTGTAAATCAAATGATGCTAATTGACTCTTATCAAAATTATTTTATTTCACGTGTAATGTGACATCGTGTGGCATGTTTTAAAATATACCTTTATTTATTTGTATAGGTTATAGGTATATTAAATAACTAGCTGTTGCCCGCGACTTCATTCCCGTGGGTAGAAGAAGATATAAGTTATGATTTATACCCGTCCTGTTTTTTTCACATTTTCCATTGTATCTTCGCTCTTATTAGTCGCAGCGTGATGGTTTATAGCCTAAAGCCTTCCTCGATGAATGGTCTATTCAACACAAAAAGAATTTTTCAATTTGGACCCGTAGTTCCTGAGATTAGCGCGTTCAAACAAACAAACAAACAAACAAACTCTTCAGCTTTATATATTAGTATAGAGTATAGATTACTGTAGGTGGAGTACGATTAATTTGATTTTCTGGTCAGATCACACAGATATCTAAAATACAAATTAAGAATTCAATCTATTTCTTAAGAACGTAAAACAAAATAATACAGTCATAAACAATTGAATAACGTGCGGTCTTATTGCAGCAGTAAATTACTGTTCATTTGGTTCCAGTTAATTCTCTCAGACGACACATTTAGAACAAAAGAAATAAAACCCGAATTATACATCTTATGAAGGACAATAACACAATGGTAGGTATTACAGCGAATTCGTCATTCGTAAATTATTGCCGTCACTGGCACAATAGACGATCGTTACTCGTACGACGAATCGTGTCCCTACAATTATATCGCCTCTGTATTTATCGGGACGATTTATTTATCGAATTACGCAGCGACTGCTATTTAATTAACGCGCGACAAATTTAGCAAATTGCTTGAATTAATATTTACAAACCGGAATCGGGCCGAGATAAAGTTTCCTTAACTAGCTACTCGTCGCCGTTGTGGGAGAGTTTGATTATGTGAAACTCTGCCTTTATTGCCGGACCTTTTACATTCTTTATATTTCATAATGTTTATTTTTAGAGATATTTTGCGGTTGCATTTTATAATATGAAATTTTTCCTTAAAACATAACTGCATAGGAATTCAGGCTGCTCTACATCATTATTATCATTGTAACCAATGGAATCTTTAAACATCTTCATAAGCTGGGTGATTTGTGACTAGTGAAGTTTTATTTTTACAAAGATAATATGCTATTTATCCATTGTTCAAGACAGCGACTGTCGAATTTTCTGTGTCAGCAAAAGATAAACTCAGCTTTTCTAAACCTGAGCATCGTAAAAGGCGACAGTAGACGTGGATAAGTGTACTATGGATAAATTTCAAAAACCTTATATTCTCCATAAAACGATTCATTTTTTATAAGCGATATACTTTTTCAGTACCTAGTGTATCTATCTAGCATTACTTATCATAAAATAGTACTTCAGTTCTTTTTCATATCCTAGCCTCTTTGCATGACATAAACGTTCATTTTATGAGCAACATCGCTCATAACTTTATTTGTGAAACATTGAAATTCAAATGCGCTGCAAATAAACCTTTTCCACAGTATTGTATATAAGTCTAGCTTAAACTGTTGGTTCGGTTGAAGCAGTACTACACACGAGGTAAAAATACTTCGTATATTGAATACAAAGTAGTTTTGAGTGCAGGGTTTCGAGTAACTAGTTTGAAAATAGCCTAAAGTGGAATAGCTAGTTATCTGTCCGGCACTTGGCCAGTTCGTTACCCACTAAGGGGATTATCGGCGCCGCCTCGGACTCAGTCTGGACACGCGTGACAACTTAGTACATACATAAATGTATATTATATGTATTGTAACCGGCACAGTTCTTTTATAAATATTTGCTGTTGTTTTTTTAACATTTTTGTTCTGCGGTATTTATTGAGACGATTACATTCAGAGTCTAAAAAAGGATTAAAGAAAAAACTAATACATGTGTTCTAAAAACTAAAAGGAGTAATTAAAAATAAGCTGATTTTTGAGAATGTACCTATAACAAAGAGAAACAAATATGATTATTCAGACAAACTAAGTCACCGCAAAACTTAAATCAATTGAAAAACACAGACCGGGATTCTTTTGCACGTATTCTGAATGTATTTTACAAAGTATAGAATATACATTGGAATATTTTGTTTATGGCTAAGGATATTCTAAATTGAATACTTCGTCTGTTTTTAGTCTGCTAACAATATCCAGCACAAGGAGCACATTTACAAAACTTCAATATTTTCTTATTTTAAAAACGACTCCCGCCTTATGTAAATAATCCTTGTGTTTTCACAAATATTCAAGTCACATGCACAAAGACACCCGGACTCAGCACAAACATTCCTGGATCACACAAATGCTCGTCCTACGCGGGTATCGAACTCGCAACACGTCGAGCTGAGTGGGTTTGGCGTCTTTTTGCCATTTTCTCTTTTTGCCTCGTAGCGTAATTTCCTTGACAGAATTAAGAAATAACTCGACTTAATACTAATGGTTGTAATAGATCTGTCGTTGGCCGCTACTTAAGGCAGCCTTGGGGACGCCTTCAATAACCGTAAATAAGGCGCGAAACGTTCGAGGTCACAGTACATGTTCGGCTGTAAACCTTTATAGGCTGGTCTCCTACTAAACTACGTTATCAAAACACTGGCGAATAATGGCAACGAATTCTGAATGACTGTAACATGGCTTTCGTTTTATTTTTTTACCTGAGTCGTATTGTATTGTATGATTCTGTGAATTTAAGCTTGTAGGTATATCTGACTAAAAAGAAATAAATAAAAATATACAATTTAGGTCTAATAATCAGAGCGTTTAACAAAATTTTGTTATAACCACTTTTTAAACTATAATCAGCCTACTAAAGTTGAAATAGACAGGCAAAATTAACATTTTTTGAGAGCATTTCTCTATGCTTCCACGTCCCGTCAATTTCCATAGTAAAACCTTCGTTAGGAATTGTCACCAGCTACGAGTAGAATCCCCTTTTCATCCGAGAGTGTTAGTTAGTGGTTTAATTAAATTAAGTATTGTCAAAATGCACTCATTGTTCTATTTCGCAAAATGAATGTAAAATCCCAAGGCTCTTTATATAATATGATAAGTACGTTATAACCCACTTATACAATTTCCCTCTGAAAATCTGACGTTGAAAATAGCAGTACATTCAAGAAAGTTCTATGACGAACCATTTACATTGTAGCTGCATGTGGAATACATTTCCAGTTATACTAAGACATGCCTAATCCCTTTCAACATCTGCTGCACGAATACATACATACCTTAGACTGCTGGTTTCTGCTCCTATTGTTTAAATTAATATCATTATTTGATACATTTTGCTGGGCTTCTCATTTGGTTTTGTGTTAATCATCATTCGTGTTAAGTTTGAATATCCATTGTATTCGTTATCCATACTAATAGTCCAGGTAATAGGATCTTATTATAGAGAAGGGAAGCGCATTTAAACCATTTGTGCTGGCCAGCGGTGTGGCTATTTTAGAATAAAGATTTCCACACTAAAATTTTCTTTCAGGGAGTGGCTGGCTTAATAAAAGTAGGTATTTATAACTTTAAAAGGTTACATGGTTTGACTTCAAATTTACTGATTGAACTACTGTTGTAAATGTGTGTTCAGAAAATTTAAAAATAAACTGTCTATTTACTATATTATGTCAATACAAAAAATGATTCAATCGTAGAGTTCATATCCTAAAGAATGGTTTCTGACTATCGTTGTGATATGTTGTAAAAGAAGTAAAAACTGTGCAGATTTTGTTGCTCCTTTTTACTACGCTTCAGCACTTAGAAACAGAGGTGGGCCGACACTGAGTACTTCCTTAATTTGACATTTAAAATGTGCTACTTACCGACCTATCTTGAAATTGTAAATTGATCCTCATAGAAATTTTGATTTCATTTGACAATTATTAGAAAGAAAATTGTGCAGACTATAGAAAAACTCTCAGTTGGGCGAAAAATAAATTTTATTTGTCACCCACAAACAAATAAAATTTTTGATCGTAGCAAGCGTCGCCCAATTTCAGTCTTAATCTCTTCTATTATTTGTTCTGATAGTGACAACAGAAATACATCATCGGTGAAAATTTCGACTATAGCTACCACCGTTCATGAGCCTGGTAACGGACGGACAGTAGAGCATCAGTAATTCCCTTTTAGGTTTGAAGCCCTGAAACAGATAATCACTCATGGATACATTAATCTGAAAATAAGTACGAGGATAGTAACCTTTAGTTTATGATTGGCATAATTGTGACGTCGCATTTCGCTTTCGACACCTACGCGTGTCTTGCGTGGGTGTCAAAGAAAGTGGATGAATAGGCCGAGTGCGGCCCATTCCCACCCGTTTATAGAGGAAAATGTTGGTTCATTTATAAAGTAATTTTTGTTGAAAATCATTCGTCAAAGTCCAGCCTTTCATGAGTCTATTTCGTTTCCTCCAAGTTTGTCTTGTCTCAAAACTTGTAGCACATTTGACGTTGAAATGGGTTGACAGATAACTAGAAAAAAAAACATTTTACATTTCTTTAATTATAGGAAGTTATGTAGATCTCAACATACCAACAACAACGTAACGATATTTGAATATCTTAATCTAGTCATTTATTGAAAAAAAATCTATGAACGAAGTACCTACATACACAGTACTTAATTAGCTAGAGTATGACAACATACATAATCTCTTCTAAATTTTCTTTTGTCTAATACACATTTGTCCTCCAGGCGAAATTAATGGTATTCAATCAACGCGTTGTTATCTATTATAGGTTGTCGTACAGTTAGTGACAAAAGCAGATGAACAAAGACAGATGTAATGCTAACTGTCATCATTGTTCAGCGGTCTCTACAATATTAGTTTTCAGCATTTTTTCAGTTCAAGCAAGTAGTTCATAATCTAAGTTTTTTTTTTAATATAGCGACTCCATAACTAAGGAATTTAGTCCTTATGTCGCGGATGTTTCACAAACATTCAAGACACATGCACAAAATCCAGTCAAAGTTATTTCGTTTCGTAACATCAATACTAACTTTTCGCATTCTTTTTGTGTTTATTTCGACTTTTGTTGCTGAACGTACATTCGTTGCAGGGTGCTCGATCACATGGTAAGCTTCGACCACTCGCTTTGAATAGGTGGCCTTCTGTATAAGAATAGATGACCGATTACAATCGAGCCCTTTCTTTCTTGTAAATCTCTTTTGAGTTATGGTGTTCTATAGTGTCAGGGGTGTAGTGGGCGCTTATGGTCGTGATATTTTGGAATCACAATTAGATGACGCAAAGTATTCTTCTCTTTGTATTTTTTAAATAAATTGTGCTGTGTCACTCCGCGAGGAAGAACTGAAACTTGTAAATAAAGAAATGGATGTGATTACCACTCATTCACTCTCACTCTGTCTCTATCTACCCACCCCCCGCTTAGGAATGTTTATCGCAACCTTGTTAGAAGTCGCATTAGAAGAAGTTTCAAACAAAAAAAATGTTATTATACCCAGCTCTCAGCATTGATAGGTCTCAAATATTAGGTTTAAGTAAAAAAAAAAAAGTTAATTTACATGTCATAGCATGATATAGCAGTTTAGACTTATTGGTATAAAGTTTGCAAGAATTTATAACTAAAATATCCAGAACATTGGAAGTAATCAAGTTTCAGTTACGAATAACTGTACCTAATGTAATTAATTCTCTCGTGTTAACAATATTAGTGCGACAGTGTTCCTGTTCCAGTTGTTCTTGTTGCCTACCATCACTTAACATTGCTGCAGTAGAGGAAGCGAGACGGCGAACTACAAGGCATATAGCTTCTCCTCTTCACCTTATTCTTTTCCTCATTGGTAACAGGACAGCTTGAAGAGGTGGTGTTAGCCCCCCTGACATTATCAGAAATAATATAAATGTAATTGAAACAGCAATTCCATTTAACAACGTAGTTTCAGTTTTTGACATTATCGATCTCGTAGATAATTGATTTCTCTCCTTAATTAAGTAGTCACTCCACTTACGAGCGTCCCTTTAATCTAATTACAAATACTTTCCTCAATTTTAATATTTTCATCATCTTGAAAATTAATGGATCTTAAGAAATTAACGTTTTGAGCATGCTGGGGCTCAATTCTCATCTCTTGTAGATCCTGCTTCATAATTTAAAGGTTACATTTTCATTGCTTTCGTCTTGTTGGGATACTTGAAGAATACATTTACATAATTTTGGATATTGATAGAAATAGAATACTGTGTTTTCTTACCTCAATAGTAAAAGTTTGAGGTATTGCAGCTTGAGAATGTTGCTTTCTATTAATACTATGTATTAACAACAGATATTTTGTAGTGTTTAAGTTTCCAAAGGGCAAAAGCGGTATTTTTTACCAATGATATTCGTTCATTTCATTCGATTTCTGTTGCGGTTATAACAAAAAATAATAAGATATCAAACCTTTGTCCAAAACTAGCTTTCTTTTAGCTTTTGAGGTCTAGCCCTAAATAAAACAAAAAAATACTAGTTCAACTAACCACCGATCTATACCAAAACTGGGATGGTTTATTTTATAAATTAATAGCACTATACCAACATCACAAGTAGAAATAACAAAGGTCGATCTTATTGCTTGATAAAACAAAATGCTGGGTTATTCAACCATCCTAGAAGTTTATTATTAGTACACTCGACTGATATTTAAACTCGAGCCCTTTAAATTATCAGTCACCACCAGATGTTAGGCTTCTCGTAAAGGGTTCAACTAACTAAATAAGTACTGAATTTCAATCCCTTCAATTAAATACACAACAAATCTCAAGTATTTGAAAGCTCAATTATCAGTGACATCAAAAAGCACCTTAACATTATTTCTTAAAGAAGAAATTCCATATTGCTTCTGTTTTCTTTCCGAAACTCAAACTTTTCAAAATCATGACAAAAAAGTGATAGTTGTATTTTTTTTTATTACAAAATACGTTTCTTTTGTTGTTAAAACTTCTACTTATTTTAAACGTTAATAGACAACACGTATGCATAGGGATGAAAGCTCATAGTCACGTGACTTATCAAAACGAAATGTTGTGTGTTTGCTAATAACGTTAAAGATTGTAGTATTGTATTTCACAGATTCTCAAGAGAAAATGAGTTACCCGGGTGGAATCGAAGCCTTGCTAGTGACTTTACGCCTTACGCATTAGGCCTTATGTTTTAATTATCTTAACACTATAACTGAATTTTTTTCTCCAATCTTTCTTTGCATGTCACCCTCACAAGGCTAAAACTCCTTAATGCGTTAGTCATTTTTATAAAAAAAATCGTATTACCTCAATATTCTTATAAGTATTCTCAAAATATCATTCGTAAATGATAAAAGTCACCTTATTGTATATCATAACGTGCAGTGCAAGTATTCATATAGTATGACTGTGTTCGTTCGAAGCACGAAAGTGAACTTATAGTGATTCCAATATCGTTTGTAGGTGCCGTAAGAAGTCCTTTAAGTATTCGCAAGTTATATCCACGCTATAACGTGTTGCTACATACAATACTCGGAATTGCATTTAAGAAACTTTCATATACATAGGATTATAGCAACTTTTCCTCAGACCACAATACTGTTTCTCTTAAATTCATTTACTAGAATTTAAGGTCTTTCGTTGTTTACATTTAGAAAATAAAGTAACAGGATTTTTTGTTTTAAACTCGCGTAGTTGCGAATTTTATCTTTGTGTGTCATAAACATTCTAGTCACACGTACAAAGACATACAGACTCAGGGTATGGATCATACAAATGCTTGTACTACGATGGACATACATTTGTGTGATCCACGAATTTGTCCTGGGGATCGAACTCGCGACACGTCGTACTCAGTGGGTTTGACATGATACAAGAATTAAATTCGTTAGTGCTCAAGCCGTTTTACATTATAAAAAATTTTACAGTAGCATTGACTAAAATCAGTCAGCCACAGGGGTAAATAGTATGTGATACTTTATTTTTATTTTATAATAACTATCGTGAGACTGATTCATTATTAAATGATGTAACGGTTTACTCACGTGAATTTATCGGGGTAGTCCGACTGGTTTCGGACTAATTCGGACCCAACCGGATTCCTTAATCATGAGCAGACGCGGCGGGATCGCGAGTTCGACTCGCGAAACTAGTCGGGCTACCCCGATAAATACGCGTGAGTAAAACGTTACATCATTTAAGTATGTGATACTGTATTTATATATATTATGTATGTAGGTACACAGTGTATAATTATGCAAAGATTCTTGGAAATGTAATTGAGCTTTAATTGGAAAGGCAGTTCTATGAATTTGAAGTGCGCTTGTAATGTGGTATATTTAAATGTTGTATCGATAATATTTTAGTTTAATGTCGGTACTAATACCTAATAATATGAATTACAGTAAGAAGGGCTAAGGATAGTTAATTTCTTAAAATTCTTTTGTTTTAATGTACTGTGTCTTTTTCAAGTCTGATCTCATGTCCTGAAAATATGATAAAAGTACGTGTTTAAACAGACCCTTCGTTATATTTCAATTACCATTTTTAATGGACATAAAACACTACACTTGTGTACTTTGGTTAGGGCAGACAAATTTTGAAAACTATGATATTCCAAATTAAATAATTCACCATATTTTTAAATTGCCTATTCCTACTTCGTCTG
This sequence comes from Trichoplusia ni, assembly GCF_003590095.1. Taxonomy (NCBI): domain Eukaryota; kingdom Metazoa; phylum Arthropoda; class Insecta; order Lepidoptera; family Noctuidae; genus Trichoplusia; species Trichoplusia ni. Next base: position 6,896,557 of record NC_039486.1, on the reverse strand, counting down.
GACATGTCAACGACAGCAAGATACTTAATGACACACAAACTATTTGACATTTCGGTATACGACCACAAAACGTGTACGAAAACACGTAAATCAATATTAATTAACACCTCATACAGCCATAGAGTACGAAATATTTAGTAGTGGACGGATGTGGGTATGAAGCCAATTAGCGGGGCGTGGCGTGACGACACGTACTCATAACATTAACAAGCGGGAAGCGGCACGTCACGCTACTGTCGCGTTGTCGCGCGTCTTAGCACGGTAACGGACGGCTGTGGTATTAAGTAAATGGCTAAAGCATTACGACAGCAATTGTTGTTGCAATGTACTTTTGTTAACGGTCGAATGTCTAAGTTATGTTGCAGAAATTATGCTACCGATTGTTTGCTAGTAAGTAAGGCTACTCCCGAGTTTCTCAATTTTACTCAGTTTTACAGGCAATTTTATGTGATAATAAAGACTAGTTTCACACATTCCAGAAAACCATGACGATGAGCTTCGGGGCCTAGAAGAAATACTCGTATGCTCTACAAATTCTTGCACATTTCATTAGGGCGGTTTTCACAAATGCGCTAAACGTGATCAGCTGAATTTAATATTGTCTTAGCTGATTGTGCCTACGCTTGAATATAACTGAACTCAGTTTAAGCGAAATGAAACGTTTTTGAAATTCGATTTTAAGAACTTGATCATTTAGAAGACCTTAGTTCCTGGAACCTGAGTTTTGATAAGGTATAATAACGTTCTTTTGTATTGTATCCTTAGATTTCAGTACATTATCTTTCAACGAGCCCTACATTCCGTCGTTTGCTTTAAGCATGCAAGTCGAATAGTTTGCGAGGCCTAGTATTGTTTGCAATGCACTAAAATGAATTTTGACAACCGTTAATATGATTTCGAAAATCCTCGTAACCTTAATTTTGAAAAGATAAATACTGTTTTTGCTCAGTTAGTTTGGACAGGAAATATGTGACAAAACTTTTAACCCGGTTTTTCAGAGTAATCAGAATTTAATTGAGTTTAAAAGGTCAGTGTTGCTGATGAAATCTCGCTTGCAAAAAGTATCGAGTCTTAAGCGGAACGAACTCCTGTAGATGATACCGCAAGGAAATTTTCACTTTTTCTTTTAAAATAAAACTCGGAATGCAGGTAATTTTATGCCTTATTCCGTTTAAATAAAGTATAAAATCTAAACGTAAAAAAAATAAGTGATGAAAAAGTTGTACTAAGTTGTAGCCAGTACAGATATTCTCAGATATAAATACGAGTAACAAGCTAACGTTTTAAAAATTCATGAAGTAACCCGATAAATTTATCAGCTATTCGATTTTATGATGAGATATAAACTACTGGCCTATCGCGATCTATGAATAAGTAATCGAATATATTTTATCTCATTCAAACTTATTTCTATCAGAATATCCGGACTTTTATAGCTACTTACATGTTTATTTAGGTAAATTTCTCTTCGTCGGATAAATTTCGATGTTGCTGAACATTTTCTGAATGTTTTTGGGACTCGGTTCTATTTTGTAAAGTGGCTGTGGCATGACTCTGCTCTTTAGGATTTTTTTGTACAAATCTTTAAGTAGGTGTTACCTATTTTTTTTTCTTATATATATGTACTTCAGCAGAATGTTTATGCCATTATCGGTACGAAAAAAAATAACCACGTCAATCACAGTTTCCATGTAGTCCTACAGCCATTTTAATATTTAGCCGTGTTTGTTACGTCACATGTTTTGAGGGGTTACAAAATTTACGATCGCTTTTATAAAATTTGTCGAGTTAGTGGGACTTAATCGAGTGTCTATCATCGCGATGAATGCGTGTCACTGGATGAAACAGCTCGTCGTAATTCAGACGCGACATGACAAGCAAAACCTATTGTTTAGGACTTGTTAAAAGCACGTGAATTTGTTCGCACTTTCAGAGTGTTTGATGTAATTTTGCGATTTATACGAATATACATCATAAATGTCTTATTGCCTATTGTTGGGTTTTTATGTGATACAAAGTAAATAAAGTTGCCTTTGACGTCAATTTTTTTTAGTTCCGTAACCAGAAAAAACCGGACCCTTATCCGTCTATCTTTCATCGGGCTGTACCTCATAAACTGTTAAATAAGTCACAGGTTGACAAAGGATAATTTATTTATGTTGCCACTATAAACATCCAAGTTAAACGACGGTTGGCAAGGTCAGAACTTTTATGGGTCTGGTTTTTGTTGTCCTTTAGCCTATTTGTACGAAACTCTTAGTACCGCCAGTCTGACTCACACTTGACCGGTCCCGCTGTTGCACAAATAAGAAAAAAAATTGAAGACTGATTTGTTTTCATAGTCATAACTCAAGCAAGTAAACAATTAGTAATCATCATTGAGACGTCGGATGAAAACGACTAGTTTCTCGATCAATCGGATCTCCTTAATTACGAGATCATTACGCGCATTCTAGTTCGGGGAACTGATACGAAGTGATAATAAATCAAACCCAATAATAATGTTCCGATAACATTTAATCCAAAAGAATGAATAATTATTGAATTTGGATATACTTATGACGCCCTCGTGTGCAAGTGATATACGCTAATCAACTCCCTCAATGTGTGAAAATGTTTGCCCATCATCCCGAAATGTTACAATTCCTAAGTTATGAACTAAGATAGAGACTGGTGTCTGTGATAGGTAAGACCTGTGTCACTACAAGGCAGAGACGAAGCCAATTTCATAAAAGTGCAAAAAAGAGAAAAGAAATGCCCTTGCCTTGACCAGAAAAAGGGGTAATAAAGTAACGAAACACATACTTATGAATTCTCGATTTTTTTTTCATATATTCACGTTTTATTATAGAAAAAATAGTCCCAAGCTATACCATTTATTATTAAAGTGTCAACAATGTAATTCTTGTCAGGCACACAGCGCCTGCTCCAGTTTTAAAGAATCACTTGCAATGTTCACGTGCATGTGGCGTATTATATGAGACAAACGTTCTCGGGCTTGCCTATGACAGAAACAACTGTTTAGATAGGACAAAAGCTCTAACTGGGCCACTTACGTCGCGCCCGTTCTACTTACGGAGTTCGTATCACAGCCTTGTCAGATTTACTTTGTTCACAAGGGCTACTCCAAGCTTGGTTCGATAAAAAAATCAAAGACGTTCCCAGAATATTGTTCTTGCAATTTTGGGAACTTTCATTTTTGAGTTTTTGTTTTTTGGGTTTCCGAGAAAGGTTCGTGTATTGTAATTAGGCTGGAGTAAAATTTCAATCAATTTTATTTCTTTTTTTAGTTTATTCATTTTGAATGATTTATTGAATTTCGCATACTGATTGAAATTTGTAAAACAGAATATGCTACAGAACTTATTGAGCGATTGTAATAAAAACTTAACGATTTATTTTCTTGCTTTTTTTTTCTAAATACGTATTGAAATCACAGTGATAGTTAACTAATTAAAGGATTTGATTATTTTGACTATACTATAAACTTATATACCTACTATTATAGTTCCATCAAATTGCTTCACAATTTTCTAATTTCCATTCTTAAAAACAACAATAAAACCATAATACCGACTTCCTCTAATGAAGTACTGCTATTGGTTCGTAATAAAAAAATCACGTAACTTTTGTGTTTTCCCTTCGACTATCGCGTGACCGGAAACAGATTCGAAACTTTACCTGCAACCATGTGGTTGAACCGTAAAACTTAACGTTATTTACTGAAGTCGCGGCTGTTCCGATATTGTGGTACGGTCAGCAAAGAAACTTGATCAACAATCAGATATACAAAACAAGACAATTATTTTACAAAAAATCTTGGCAATAGATATCGTGGTGGGAACTATTTGTGATTTCTAATTGCAACTACTTGGTACTTATTTCATATTTAATTTTGAGTCTATTGTTAACTTTTTTTGCTATCAGTACATCCATACAGGGGAACTATGCCTTCTTGATGTAGAACATATTACGTCAACCGATGCGGTTTATGTTTTAGTATAGCATGGTCACCATGATTGTTTGATCCGACTGTTATGTCGCGTATCTTATATGAAATTCAGTAATTACACCGTGGTTTGCAAAAATACTGAATGTTGAGGCCTCAAAACGTGTAAATTATCTCTTATCGTCATTTGACGTTAATATATAATATATCCAGATGTTAATATATAATATATATCCTGGGACAACTCACACACGGTTATCTGATCCCAAGCTAAGCAGAGCTTGTGTTATGGTAACCAGACAACTGATAAACTTACTTATATATTTCTAAATACATACATAATATAGATAAATTACACCCAGACACAGAACAAATGATCGTGCTCATCACACAAACATTTGTTCTGAGTGGGAATCGAACCCACGACCTCCGGTATAGCAGTCAGGGTCACTCACCACTAGACCAACAGGCCAGTCAAGATGATAGTAACATAGATACTTGATGGTCCAATAGAAAAATCGAATGTTGATTAGAATTAAAATCATTCGTTGAGTGGTTTAGTGGCAATAATAACGGACTACCTTCATCCTGGTAAAGTCTTAGACCGTCGGAGTGGTATACCGTACTTTTGCCGGGTAAAATACTGGAATGATTTTCCCCTTAGTTTTCGCGTGAACAAAGCAAAACGCATTGCATACTACCCTACAATTAAAGGTCAACGTGAAACAAAATAATATGGAACATTGGATATATTAATGCCCTCAGAAAAGGTCAAACATTTTTATTCAAACACGTTCTGTTTGTACTTAAATGATTTCTCGCGCTAATTTACAGCCACGATTCGGAGGATAGGACGGCAATTCGACTCGCGACTCTATCGCAGCTTCAACTCACGATTAAGGACTCTAGTTTAGTCCGAGACTAGTCGGGCGACTCCGATGAATATGAGTGAATGAATCGTTGCATGATTACCTACAGTATGATTTTTCATCACTGAAATTGCTGTAACAAGTACTAGTGTTCGGTTTGGCTCACTCAAACATATTTTTCCAATTAGCAGTTCAACGTTTGTCAAGCATTCAGAACTGATGTCTCACCTTCTTTTGATATTTTATCTATTTTTGTACTGTGATGCACACATGAGGCGCTGGTTTGACGGTTTGGTTTCTAGGCTCATCAAACGATTCATACAAAAATGTTTTGAGTCAAACATGTTTCAGATTTAGACCTAACGAAAATAACACACAAATATTTTTAGGAAGATTTTCGTTCAGAAATACAGATACGTCATCATTTCTCATTTCATCGAATTAAAACCGGTGTAATATAATACTGGCTTGCTTAATGTGATCACTGGGGAAAACCACAGACCACTATCCGGAAAACTCGGAGGAGGAAAACCATTTGTTATAATTTGTTGCAGTTTCAAATATGTTTTTCGAATGAAGGAAATATTGGTAAAAATGTACAAGCCTATAATATGATGTTTAGGGTATATGTAAAGAGATATTTCTCTATATAGAACCCTTCGTCTATAATAATTTGCGGACAGGTATTAATATTGTTATGCATAAAGAATGTTGACTTCTCGTATAATTGTCGAGGCACGAGACACGCATTGCAAAAGCAAAACAAGCGAATCACGTTTTTCTTTTATTTTATTTACATAGCTTAGATTGTTTCCAAACTGTTTGTCTACAAAATAAGTGAATACCGTTTAACATGTTTAAATCTATATTTTTTGAGATCGTTTTTCGAAGTTTAATAATTTATCTGATAGAAGAATAGAAAGACATACTTTAGAAATACATTTTACAATGCGTGGGTGGACTACATAATATCCTTTTGAAGAGTTTTATTAAAAAGTGAAGAAAGTTGTCCTAAGATATTAATATTGTTGAAGTAATTTTACTTTATTTTGGTTATACAATTATTTTGCATTACGAATGATTGTACTGCAAGCCTTGCCAGACGCAAATGTTTGCTGGATACAGTGTCGAGTCGGTCTTCTTCTGTCAGACATGATTAATCCCAGCTATTGTCCAGCTTTGCACTCAATTTTGCTTCGTCCAGCATTCGTAATCCTCGGGAGATCAGTTTATGATGGTACTCACCTACATTGTAAAACAATGGGAATTAATCTCGCCCCAAATAGCAATAAAAGTAAGTTCGTGGTCAACAACAATTAAACTTGAACAACTTGATAGCAACAATAAAATATCAAAGCAAAACGCCGCTACGATACGTTTGTATTTACGACAGTTAAAATAGTTGAACGGATATGCCATAGTTTGATTTGTGCTTTCTTGTCAAGGTCTGGCATTGTTTCAAATATTGGAAAACGAGGCACGTCCTTGCTCCTGCGTGTGTCGAATGGTAATCTAGCGTTTTCAATATTTTTGTTATAAAACGAATACGTATATGTTACGTACTTATTTCAGTATTGATTCCGCTAACGTATCGATGTGCGAGAAACGATAACAGTTTTTGTTACTAATAGTTTTGAGTTACGAGACATTGAGATGAAACATAGAAGCAGATGTACTATTTATACTGAACAGAAACCAGTAGATGCCTTTTTGATTCTATTCTGAGAAACTGTCAGAGTTTTGTTTTTTCGTACTTAGTCATCAACCTAATACTAATCTTGTTCAAACTCTTTCAAATTGCATAGTTATAAAATATTCTCAAAGTATCTGAATAAAGAATTCGGGAAAAAATCTCGTTAAAATTGTTTCATTACTTTTTAGAGATTGTTATGTAAAGTGCGATCCTCGCAGCGTTGTGTTTACGAGAAATCCTTCGGTGATTTGAATATTTTTGATGTCCTCTCGCACCGTTCTTGCTTGTTTCTATGATTCTACTAAATTCTTAAACCGTCACTGTAGAGATACCGTTTCCTTTCCAATGCTCATTGAATTAAAGCAAGAAGTGTGAGGGTTTTCGCTTAAAAAGCCTTATTTATTTTAAATTAAACTCGGCCGTTCGTGATGAAATTATTAATTAGGCAGGGAGCAAATTAATCATTTTAAGGTTGTCGAGCGGATCTTGTTTCTAGCTCCTATCTAACAAATAATAATGTCGGTGTTAATATCAAATTTATATAAACTGCAGTTTTATTACCTTTTATCGGTTACTAAGCACTGTACTACAGTGAATAAATAAACTATTTCTTTCAAATCTATAAAAAGAAAAAATTAGGTTAAGCAATGAAAGCAAACAAAAGCAATATAGTTTTATGTTCATAATTTTTGTAGCAAAATTGGTTTCTTTTTAGGATATTGGTAAATTCATATTCAATTTTCTTGGCTGTTCTGCAAATTCTATTAAAAATCAAATCTAAAGTCAAGAAGGTTTTAAAATAATGTAAACACATATATCTTTCTCTAATTTTATGGTTATTTTTTTTCCAAATTCTTTCAAAACTTAAAAAGCCTTTACTTTTCAAAATAATGTGTCTGACTGTTTTTTTTTTTTATAAAAGTTAGATTATAAAAACCCAAAAAGTAGCTACATTATTAGCTGTAGTAGCGAAGCAGACATTATGATCCTGTTACTAAATTGTACAACGTGACACCAATTTAAAAGGAATTTCAGCAAAAGATGTCGGTGGAAATTGGATTAAGTAACAAGCAACCTTTTGGGGTTTCAGCAAATCTCTTTGTCATTTTGTTAGTGGCGGCTAGCCGCTCCATATTCTTTTATTCTTGTTATGCTACTCTTCCGACTTTTGAATTTTTGACGTTTTATTTCATGTGTGCATTAGTATTTTGGCTTCACCTGCGTGGTATTAAAAATAAGAGTTTTCTTTGTTTCTTTTTTCATTAAACAATAATAAAATATTTTTTGAAAATGGAACTTTAAAATTCTTATAAGTATCATCAGATAATATACTTCATTAGCCGTAAAATACGTTGAACTTTAGATGAGAGCGACGCCTATTATAAGCACCATGTAAGTAGGTAATTCTCTTCTTGTCCTTTTCGCAAAAAAAAATCTTTATATTCAATTAAATTATGTAAATAATAAATATAAGGAATATCAGTTCTTTTTAGGAACCATATTACTGAGGCACCGCTGTTTGTCTGACTGTTCATCCGTCTTTCACCAGACTGCAGTTCATAAACCGTGATATCTAGACTTAATTTCAATAGAATTTTCTTAGATGAGAGAGATGTATTGCAGCAACGGTTGCTACTGTCATAAATTCTATGGGTGACCGATTTTTTTCACGAATTAGTTATTCTTTGTTCTGTTTTTAAGGAACTCCTGTCGCAAGTTTGACTTGCAACTTACCGATTTTTAGTAACTCTAGCCTTCATACAACATTTTCCCTACCAACATTCGTAAAACTCGTAAAACTCTTTCAAAATACAAAGCTAAGCGCTGTTAAAACTCGGTAAGTGTTTCTAACGGGTATTGTGTGCAGTAGTGGCGATGGTGTCACTTAGCTATAAACTACAGGCAAATCAAGATTGATAGGCGCACGCCACGATGATTGACGCTCGATTAAATAGTTACCCGTTGCACCGGGAAAGGACGCCATCTATCGGAGAAAATAGCAATCGAATGTCCCTTACAACCCGTTTTTTTTTTAGTAATTGTGTGGGTGAGATTATATTATAATGCACTAGTATATAATCGTGTACTCATTCATCTTCATGCCCTTTAAAAACGATTGGAATGTAGAATTCGATATCCGCGCTCCCCACTTCACTGCACTACGGCAGGGTCGCTATATATTCTGTTTTTAATTTATTTACCTGTTATTTATTACAAGTTTACTTTAATTATATGTAAACTTAAAATTAAAAAAGGAAGTGTTGAACGAATAGTTACGAATAATGACAGCTTGTTTGCACTAACAGCTTATAAGTAGTTTATTAAATTTGTATAATTAATAATATATTTTTTGTCACAACTGATAAAGCTTAATATTGACTAAAACATACAAACATATAAATAATTGAGTTTCTTTATTAAAATACTTACTTATCAAAACTTTCATGTGTTTACTGTAACACATATTGGCAGTTATAAAATGTACTGTAGGTGCTATCAATGTGTGTGTATAGAGAAAATGCTTCCTGTTCTCCTACAGGAAAATGCTTTTCCCATAAAAATGGTATAAGCGAACATTTATCATTTGTTTCGTGTGGGCCTTTTCAGACGATTAGAATTTCTTCACGAAATTTTCCTCCTCTATTTAATAGTTTTGTGAACTCTGGTGTAACTAAATTGTCTGGTTTTACAATAAATTATGATATATGAAGCTTGGACTGATGGTTTGCGCGCAACACTATTTATTATTATTGATACACCGACAACGTTATTCCATAAATTGCGATAACAAAGTGACAGCGAAAAATTTTGCGACATCGCTGACATAATGATATTTCTACAGAGATAAAATGCTATTTATCAAAATACTCTTTTGCTCTGTTATTGCAAGTTAGGTAATACCGGTACGGCTCGGCGGTGGCGTACGGATAACATCACATTATTCAATAAGTGTCATTTACGTCATCATGTGTCGCACGATTAAATAAGTGACTGCTCATTTTACCAATCCCCTTTTGCTATCATTTTGTAACCTCAAAATAGGAGACAAATAAAATGCACAAAACATAATACTTTCACTTTAAAATAAATGTAATTATTTATTTATACATTTTCGTATTCTTTTCATTGTGGAAATCGTTTGAAACGTTATTAAGTATGGTAATGAGGATTGTACGAACGATAATTTTATTCTGCAAAGGGTGATTATGTTTGGGCCCTTTAATAACCACGAATTGTCAACGATGCTATTGTTTCGTCACTAAATATGCCGATTGCGTTTTCTTTTGCTGTTTTTACTAGACACGGCATTGAATTAGTCGGCGCTTTGTAATTTACTGACCGAATTTTATATTTAAGAATATCTTGATATATCCACTTTTGTATCAAAATCTCGTGGCCCGTGTTTGCTTTTCAGAAAAAAATACGTGATGTATAAATAAACGAAAAGGGTGGGTGCTGTCCAGAACTAATTGCTGTGGAAAATAACAATTGAAAAATAACATCTTTATAATATTTACTAAGTATTAAGACGTCTCTAGTTCTGATGTTATAAAAATGAGATAATTAGTTTCATAAAAATAATATGACTCATTTCAGACCTGCTTTGTATACCACATATGAAGATAAATTGTAATTAAACTGAAGAAGTTTTCAGAGGAATTTTGATCGAAATTTTGGGTTCCCATTGGTAATTAGTTCTGACGTGTTACGTATACGCAAAATGTCAGCATTAATTAAACCTTACATCGTGTTAACTAATAAATGGGGTCTAATAAATTTTTACTTAATTACTGCGGAACTTATTAGGTATATGTAACATCTTATGCCGTTGTTCTATGTGATTAGATATAAATTGCTACTTATTTTGAGTATGAGGTTTCTCTTACTGAACTTGATTTCTTGTTGTTATTTTCATATATTAGGATGATTAAGTATTATAACAGTTAACTTAGGCCTGATTTTTCAATCGTCAGATAACTTTTATCTGAGGAATAAATGTGGCCGTTTGACATATTTTCTATACAAAAGCTGTCAAACATATTCGTCGAATAAAAGTTATCTGGCGTTTGAAAAATCGGCCCTAAAGCGTATTTTTTGCGAACTTTAGATTATAATATTGAATCATTTACCGGATTTATTACCAATTTATAGCTGTCTCATCAAAGAGTACCTAGTTTAGTTTATACCCTTATTTCTTAATACGAGTACTATGAGAGCGAATTCTCGGGGCAATGCTAGATAGACATAATTAGTACATTTTTAAGTACTTAGTGGTAAAATTTTAACTGTAGCAGGTACACTACCCAGTACTAAATTTTCACAGTAATGAGCTAATCTGTTTTACTTTGCGGTTGAATAAAACTATGTTTTTACACATTTTGAAGCTCACCGTTGGTTAAAACACCTAATAATTAACGAGAATTTTTGTTAGCGCTGTTACTCTGCGGCTAACAAAGGTTTTTATGTAACTCAAAATGTTGGTGTTGTTAATTATAACTAGATCCTTTTTGCTGGACTGTTGGATGCAAGCGAGATTATTATGTTGCTTTATGCTTAATTTGTGACACTAAATGTTTGATAAGTTTTAAAATCACAAATAATTTATAGAAACACGTTTACCTTTAACTACGAAAAGTAACATACTCTTTATTTGTGAGAATATGTAGGCAAAAGTCAAATTGAAAGTTGTAAAGAAAGATGATGTTTTAATGCGGATTTTTATTCGAGAGGCTTAATTGAAATAAAAAAAAACATATTGAGTGGTTTTAAAGCGATAAAATCGCTACAAAAATCTCGTAAAAACATACAGGTATGCAGCATACGAGTGTTAATGGCTCAAAAAATCTCCAAAAATTAAGCTGCACATTAAGGCTTAAATACGCGTAAATTCTTTTTTACTGCGCATTTTCAGAGTCAACTGGCTTTATAGCTATTTGTTATTACAGAACGCGGAATAAAATAAAGTAAAAACATGTCTCTTGGTGATATAACGACTACTTTCAGAGGTCATTAGACTTTAAGCCTGACTCCAACCGCTCACGAAAAGTAAAAAGAGATAATGTTTATTTTAAGAACCGGTTGTCATTTGTTTAGTTGCAGCATTCTGCTCGGCTAAACGGAATTGCTTAAATCTGCAATATTAAAATAAAAAATCGATTTTCCTTTTCTTTATTTTACCTATATTTTTCATTTCGGTATTCTACGAATTTCGTGTGCATGTGTGCGTTTTGATATAATAATAGACGCTATTAAATTATATTTGCAGGGTAGCGAGTTTCCAAGTAATCATGATGACACAAAATTGACATTCAATGCAATTGTGTCTGCATATTTGTGATTTTAATTGACAGGTACAATTATTGACAGCCTGTCGAATTTTACTGACAGTACTGAGTTTAGAGTCAATTGATACGTGATATTCAATAATCATGATTAAATTAATGATTTAATAAGTTACTGGTTAACAGTGTCTGTGTGCGAATTTTTACATCCTTTTTAATCTATTCACGTTAATTGTATTCACAAAACACTTACAGATTTTTTTCTTACACATAAAAGTTGTGTATTAAAAATTCAAAATCATTTACAACTTTTAGTACATCATCTACGTATAAAACAACAACACCAACATGTAAAACTTACCTTCATAATATTATAATGTCAATATATATAAAACAAGGCACGATCATCTTGCCGCGTGCAAGCAAACAGCGAGGCAAGACGGACAAAAAATCAATCAAACTGTGTTTATTGAATGTGATATGAGCGAGTGTAGTAAGGTTTCAAGAATTCAATATGGTGAATAAAAATGCACTATCGTTATAGGGAACTGAAGCAAGAATATGACATCTTTAAGGTTCCGTACGGAAAAGGTGAAAGCGGAACCCTGATTTGACGTTTGTTCTTTGATTTGTTTGTACTGAACCCATAGCGTAGACTTACACTTGATCAGTTTTTGTAATCACTAGTTACATCGCACTAGCCGTTGTCCGCGAGCCCACCTAGAAAAATAAAATATAAAAATATCGGGAACATAAAATAGAGATAATGACAATCCTTTGCGCTAATCCTGGTTATTAACTACCTGTGTACCAAGTTTCGTCTAAATCCGTTCAGTTGGTTCTGAGTGAAAGAAGAAAAACATAATATACCTACATCCATACATATGAACTTTCGCGTTTATAATATTAAGTAGTACTATCCTTTATTCTGTGATATTAGTAGGACCAAACAATAAAATTATATTGTAATAATAAAAACCTTTTACAATTTCACTAGAAATTCAAAGTTAATTTAAAAATAATTCTTTTGATACAAACACAATTGTGTTCCATTGTCTGAATAGCTTGGCTTATAAGTATCAATTTCAGAGCCATTTTAAGGGTGAGACTGAGAAAGCTTAAAATCACCTCTCTTTGGTAGCTTCAGCAATACCGCTGCCCGCCTGCGTATACTTTGTAACTTTTACATTTAAAATTGAAATACAGCTTATATTCTCAAAGTACCGACTATGAATGAATTTGGTTCACAATTAAATGGAAATATAATACATTAAACATTCCATCGATGTAGCAACGTAAATTCAGTTATGATAAGAAACATTATCTCTACTGTGCGAATCATGTTGCTGGTTCGATCCCCGCATAGGACAATCATTTGTGTGATCCAATAAGTCTAGGTGTCTTGTGCATGTGAATTGTATGTTTGTGAACCGTGTAGTAACAATGACTAAAAATGTCTACGACTTAGGAGTATTGTTTTACGGTACAAAACTCTCTATGCATTGGTCTGCCTCACCTTATTTTTACGTCTAAATTATTACTATATTTGTAGCAAATAAATTTATCATCATTACCGTACATTGAATGTTTCTGTAATAGAGGACAAACTAAAACTTTTCCTGCACGTTTTCACTGCAATTATGGAACGAACAAAGATTATTAAGTCACCAAACGCGACTGAGTGTAACGAACACAGAACACAAAAATAGAGTTAACATATTAGTGGCGCTAACACGCTATGGACTCGCGACTTTTGTCGCGTGTGTGAATTTTATCGCGTGACTATTAGAATTTCCTTTATAAGGATGTTATGAAAAATATGGAGAAGTCAGCCGCTAGTTTTGCAGTTTATTTGGACGTACTCGTATAGGTATAAGTATAGGTTGTGAATACACGGATTTCCGAGTGATATTGCTCATCCCGCCAAGCCAACTGTGCGCATTTACCCTAATTCTAGAAGTCTTTGTGCATGTGATTTGAATGTTTGTGGAACCAGGTCTCAACTACTTACTGCGGGAGGTGTTTCTTTTAAAAAAGGATATGGCTGAACGTGAACATAACTCAGTAGTATTTATTAATCTTTAGTGTTACCAGATATTTGAAAAAGAAGGCTCACATGGTCTTCAAAAATCTGCTAGTCAACTGCGTCAACCTTGTACCATTCTTTGCACATTTTTAAACGGTCACATAGAACCTCCACTCACGAACCTCCCTCGTACATTGTGAGTTGACGATTTTAGACTTTTCGGATCTAGCTTTTCTTACGAATTTTTCCTTCTACGATTGTCAGAGACGTCTGAAACAAATCTCTTTGGTTTGAATTTGCAATTTTGTGCATGGTACTGATAGGCCACCATAACATCTTGTGGCGTACTGGCAAATAATAAAAACAGCCTAATTTAATTTTCAGTTTTTGAGTAATGACAAATATATAACAGTCTAATTTTCAGTTTCCAAGTAAAGTAACCCTAAAAACTATTTGTAAGGCTTACAATTAATCTCTCTGCCCACAATAAGCCGTGTTTAACAGTGAAGCGAGAAATTAACACTATGATAAACTTTATGCTCCCAGAATGTATGGATGATATTTGAGATTAATTACACAATGTCACAAGACGGTAATGTTGTCGCCGGATTACATCCGTTGACGAGGGTCACTCTATTTGTTCAAACTTTGTACTACCATTACATGAACTAGCCGTTGTTATGACAACTAATTGATAGGACAAGGCGCTCCTTACGCCTCACGTCTTTAATGCCTTTTTCCTCATACGTTAATACCTAAAAGAATTAAAAGAGTGATGTGAAAATAATTAAGATTTTTTGTTTCGTTTTTATTGCTTCAAATAAAGCAGAGATGCACACCACGATTCACATTTTATTTTAAAATTTATTTAAGTTTTGAAAATCTAACAAAAGAAAATACCACAGCATTAGACATTTCACAGAATCGAGCTTTATCACGTTTCAAATTACGAAATAAAAAAAGAACACAATTTATTGTAAGGATGTGATCAGAATAATGGTAGCAGAATTTCTTTTTACAATGCAACCGCGAGTTTAAAACGACGAAATTGTGTAAAGAATTGACGGGCCGACAAGTAAATTGTGTGAAAGCAGCTCGTGCTAAAAGTCAATAGTCTGACAAATGGGTGTTTCCCCCCATGCTACTCGCGGCGTGTTACAATAGAAACATCCAAATGTCTCATAATACACCGCCGCCTGCATTACAACGACGACAAAAAGGTTTTACGTATATATTGTTTTCTGTTTCGAATATAAGATGTTTTTATGTAGTTTCCGGAAAATGGCGGAGATGGAGTGGGTGTGAAACTGAAACCACTCATCGTTTACCGTGCGAGTAACTTGTAATAACAATAAATGTAGCGGGTCATTGGGCGACGGACTATAAACATGTACTCTTACTATTCTTTATTAAGACAGTTAAGAGCCTACGTAGCGCGTTCTAGTGTTATAGTCTAATAATGTCGGATATCACAAAGATTAGAAGGTCAGATGTGAGATAAATTAGGACTTAAAAGAAATGACGACATTATGATTTTATTTAGAGTGTTCGTAGAAACCATTTACGTTATAAATGACGGAAAGCATGTTACATATCGTAAAGCATCTTATTACTAGAACTATTTTCAGCATAACATTACCTAATATGCGAAGTTATTTGAGTTGAACAATGGTTCGCGTGCTGGCGCAACTGTGAGCAATTCACTCCACATTACAAATCTGTGCATACCATGGGCACCCTTAAACAACATTTGGAATGCTTTGTGTTATACGTGTAACCGTAAACTTAACAAGTATCATTGCATTTTGTTTTCCATTTACAAAAAAGGTTCGCATTGCTGACGCGGCGTTTGCGTGCAAATTCCCGTAATATTGTAAAATAGGTGCAAATTCCCGCCAGTAAATGTGTTACTTTCATTTTGCTTGCATGTTACATGCAAATTGTAACTTTTTGTGCGAAAATTTTGCTACATGCCTTCGAAGTTTAAAAAAACCCCGTAAAAGTGAGTCATTTAAAACGATTTAAATTAATGTATCTATAGAGTTGGTATGATAGGATTTCGTTCTAGGAAAACTTTTAACAAGGGTCCTTACAGGTCAAAGGAAAAGTATTTGACGACAATATTTGTTCTTTTCTTAAATTAAAAAGTTTGCCATAAGGTTTCGGAAGTTGAAGTTTTTGTGTTTTTATGAAAACCCTCGACTGGTTGCAAATAGGCTACAAACGTTTTGCGCAGTCAACGACCATTTGGAAGTAGTTTAATAATTTCTGATAGCGAGACGGGAAAGTTTGCTTTTGTGTTGTTTCCTTTCTTGGTTTGGGAACTGTTTGAACGTGATTCAGTCATCGACATCAAATTAGATGGTTCGTACGAGTGTTTTACGTGGTCTGACCTGGATCGAGTCAATCGAATTCGCAATGGGTCAGGTGGGCGCGCTTGTACGAGCTCGAGGTCACATTACGAGAGTATCTGAAGTGGGTTGCGCTTGTGGAAGTAAGTGGCCCTGACAAATACAATCTTTGACAATTTCAACCACTGATAAAATCCAGAAGAAGAAAGCGCGAGTTACGAGCGTTTCAAAAATATTGTTGCAATCAAATTCATTAATAAATTACATTAAGGTTCTCGCTTTCTTAGTTATCAATGACTTATTTGTACGACAATTGACTTTCAATGTGAACCAAAATGACAAAAATCAATAATGCCTAACTAAGCAGATATAAAACTAAAAATGTAAAGTAAATAAAATAGACCACTTCTCCTGCGGGAAACATAACTCATAAAACAACACGATACAGAACAAAACGAAAGATAAAATTGCATTTATTGTTTTCATCGTACAAAGCAGAAACTAAACACATAAACTGAAAACTAGGAAAGTAAAAAGAGCGGGAGCTTTGTCAGAAGACAAATTAATTTTTATTGTTGAAAGTGCTGCAGGAGGTATGAAAACTTGATCTGACCTGATCGTGACAGCTAGGCGTTGGGGTCTGCAGCTGTTCGAGTTCCAAAGAACAGTGGACCATCCACTACCACTTCTTAAGGCGACGGCAACATGATTATATTTTTGTAGTTACAGAAGAGTGACAGCACGATAAACAGCCTAGAGCGCCGTCTCGCTTCACTATTGCAACAGTCGTTCTTCGAAAGGTGGTAGACGGCCAGTGCCGGCCGTGCCGCCTTGCTACCTTGGCACGCGATCGCGTGAAGCCCAAAGGGCGCACTACAATTACAGCCGAATGACCCATGCTCATTCAGCACGCGAATGTCGCTATTAAAAAGAAGAACCCAAAATTGGCATGTAAAATAAAGTCGGCGAGGTCCCGCCTGACTAATGCTCTGCCGGCAAGATTGATTCTCTTATCACGCGACGTGTTAACTGTCACTAATTCCCGTGTTTACCGGACACGCACTCTATGTATCTCATTAATTTGGAATACTTAACAAAGTTTTCAGTAGGGGAAAGTGTATTGAAGGATTTCTATTCAAATATTCATTAAGGGTAGTGTGAAATCAGATGTTTGATTTATGCTATCCCATTAGTGTAACAATCTTTACATTAACGTGTGTATGCTGACGTAGTTTGAATGTTATTTGGAGTAGAAAAGTTTATTTTTCAAATACTTTCACCCTAGAGTACAATTAAAATAATTACAGTCGTTGTCGACTTAATCTAACCCGAATAAATGATATATGGTTAAATACTTCCTTTCACTCTGATATTATATTTTGAAGTAACCAGAAATCAAAACAAAAAATAAATGAATTTTATTTTTACTCAGGGATAGTTGGTAGGCCGAATTCATTATTTGTCATATAAAGAGATATAATTATCACTATTCCGCACGAGTTTCAACTGTGCCTGTCAATACTGTTTTTTTAGTTGTTATGCAAGTCTATAATATATTTGATGTAATCACTAGCCCTAACACACAAAAACTGATACTTTTTACACGCCTTACAAAAACAAATGAGCAGCAAAACCATTTTAAATCAATGCAAACTGAGCGATGAACTAAAAGACGAAGTAAATCCTATATCACTTGTGTTCGCGACTGTCCATTTCCAAGTAGTGTAAGTAATACTGTTCATGGCTGTACGGTCGAGGTAGCTCCACAAACATTATAATATATATAGATATGTTGTAGTGTAACATATGTTCTCCTTCCCCGTTTCAGAATGGGGCCACCTTTACCGTACATTTTTTATTTCAAGTATACGTTAGTGCAACATTTACGATACGGCAAAATATCTTGTTTGTGAGTACAACTTAAGTTTCAAACATTATGGTTATTTTATGAATATAAAGGAACTTTATAATGGGTTGTCAGTCTCAATAGTTTTTTTAGTTTTTTTGACTAATTGCAAAAAGCAGCTGTTGCTTGCTCTATGCAAGTTGAAGCTGCAAAAACATTATGCTACTTTAGCGATGTCGAATAAAAACTGTATGTACCAAGGCGCCAGCCAGCTCTACATCAAATTTCATCGAAATCGGTCTACCCGTTCGACTAACAAACAAACATACACACACACGAGTATTAAATTCCTTAATGTGAGAGGTTTTTTTTTTAATTGGTTATAATAATTATATACACCTTAGCCCACATTAAGAGTTCAATTTTTTTAAGAAATAAAATAAAACAAAATACATTAATATTCTAATAAATTAAATGTTTTTAAGAAAACATGACTAAACGATATAAATTGGGAGAGTAAAAATAAAATACAAGTCCAAGACATTTCGGGTCCAAAATAAATAACGTGGACTGTTAGCGAAATGGGTAAGCAAAGACTGGAAATCCCTAATCGGCTTTGCTCGTAAATCGGGAACAATCGGGGATATAAAAATATAAGAATAGTATAAAATATTATATCAATAAACCTCCTAGTCATCCACTATAACTGTCATGTCATTATTTGACGATCTTTTAAAACTTTAAGAATCATATTATGCTTGATATATGCGGTCATTGTGGTTATTCAACTTTTAAACAGATTAGATTAATAATTTTTATGATCAAGAAATGTGGCGATGTCTCTGGTCTCTGATAGTCTTTTATTTTTAAAGGCAGTCCTTCTGCCAAAAAACTTCAAAAAATTAAAGGCGTAGCGCGTAGGTACGAATATTTCTGTTTTATATATTGTATTCGAGCTGAAAATTATTAAATTATTAGAAAATTAATTTACCTATAAACGTAGAATGTTTCTAAAGAAGGCTGAAGAGTACTTGTACCGGAAACCGCTCAGTTAATTACCTGGGCAAAGTCATGACCATAATTACTTTTGGGTAAGGGAAAAATAAAAATTAAATATTGGAAAAAACGTAATAGAATTAATTACAGTTGACTGAACTGTTCTAAGTCAGTTAGTTACGTCAAAACTAATTTTGTAATGTGAAACTTAGTCTGATACTTTTCAGGGCTTAACCATGAAATCGATTTTGATTTTATGTAAGGGTTTAGCTAAAATTCGAAAAAAGGCCTACGGTTTGAAGCATTATCCTACACGGAGTCCCACGCAAAGCCACTGCGGCTCATATTAGTAGGAATCATAGTTTATTTATAGACGATATATGATGTTTGTTGGATCCTTATAAGGTCTATTTAGTTGACGTTTTCATTAAGTAATATTTCGGAAGGTAAATGCCCGAAATCAGTAAGTACTTTTTCAAGTCGAATTCATTTCTAAGTAAGCTAACTTCAATGAGAAAAAACGTCGAAAGATAGTCAATGTTTTCATAATGAGTGATTAAATGCAGCGTATGTTTTTCCATTGGAAGGAAGAGCCTCATCAATCTGTACAAGCCTGCGCCATCAAGTGGTACACATACCTCATGATATTAATCTATAGAATTTACAAAATAATTTATCACATCACTTTGATCGAAGTCGAAAAGACTAGGTCCACAGTTTTCTGGTTTTCAAAATACTTTCTTCTTCAGCATAGTCTTGTACAAAGCTATGTTGATACAACCCGTCTTATGGGGTTTGGATAATGACAGAGACTTATATGACGCAACTGCGTGATGTATCTAAGTCTCTCCACACTTTGAGCTCCTCTGAGCAGTCCTTATCAAGAAACCTGGTTACTATTTTGATTTTCACCCAATTGTCAGTTCTGGGGAATTCTTGTCCATATTTTTGACAAATAACTATTTTATCTCTCTTATATTTCCTGGTGTCATCCTTTCAATATTCATGTCATTATATACTTGTGAATAGGTTTTCTTCTCATGTAATATATCCTGTTAACAATTATGTATTAGATTCATAATATGAGTAGTGCATAACATTTTCGTGATGGAAAATAAAAATATCATTAACGTGAGTATTTTTTTTCTATTAACATCTATTTCACATCTTGGAATAGATAAAAACATGGCCGCGTTCTCCGTGACGAGATTGATGAGTTGCCCCCGGGTGATTAGGAGATAGGTAATTAGGCCATACAAAAACTTTCCCTTACCGCTAAGGAACACTTTTTGCTTGTAATCTATTTTGTTTGAATAATTAACGAGAGTGGAAAATTATATCTATCAACAATAAACAGAATATTGTTGAGCATAATAACTTTAAAATTCTAACGAATTTCCTACCTTATTTTATTGTACCCGTTGACGTAGGCTAGGTGCTTGACATAGGTCTCTTTTTAATTTAATTTATAATTTCAGTATGGCACTCGGGTATGGTAATACTGCTTCCGAACACATTATTGAATATTTAACACCGGAACATAGCAGGAAAATGTTTTTTAGACCATTATAGGGTATGGTAGAAAAAATCAGACATCTTTGAACTCTTCAATATAATTGCTCTCAAAGCATTTGACACCATTCGTCGAATTACGTGCCCATTAATTTATCAGCGGGACCGTGAAAAATTCTTTGGGGGATAGTAAAGGAATTAAATTCATGGTATCTCGCGTAAAGAGCGTCCCGAGTGCTCAGGTACTCATTCAAGAAGCCAAGTTATTCAAGTTTTTGATCCTTAGTTAGAACTTGTGATTAGATGAAGAATACCGTTAAAGACGTCTATGGTCTTGTACCGAGTAATTTGTGCAAGTAAAGATGAGAACTAGTTTTACGTGCGGGTTCACTTGAGACCTTTCAATTACCTAAAGTTTGTTTCGTGGTAGCCTTACAGTTTTATATATGGATTTTTGACTTAGTACTCGATTCGCCCTATCAATCGTATCTAATCAAATTAGGGCGAGTCGACTACTAAGTTCGAATTTATGTGTTGATATTTACTCTATTAATAATTCTGAGAACGCTGACAACCAGTAAATGAATAAGATGTGAACAGACCTGGATTCCAAATATTGGAATATATATATATATTGGCGCAATCAGGGTGTATATTTTTCACATTCACAACTGCAAGAGGATTTAATTTAAGAAGTAGTACGCCCCCAGAATAATAAAAAGATAACAAGTGATAACTTACCCTGTGCTTTTTAAGTCGTCTCATCAAACTAATGTTATTCCCTTAAGTTTTTGATCACAAACAAAATCATAAGTTAACAGTTCAGCTCCACAATTTTTTAGACCGGATCAAGGGATTAATATCTGATTTATTTCTGTGGCTTTCAGATTCGTCAGAAACGTATAATACCGACACAAAGAAATTAAGAAGTTTTGAGCTGACGTTAAGCTTGTAAGGCCGCACGTGGGACAGAATTAATTTACCTTCAGTTAAAAAGTTACCTCTAGCCTCAAGCACTGGGTGATATTTATACCCTCACAGTTCTGCAACCATTATACTTGTGCAGAGTTATAGTTTTAAACTCAGTGTTTTAGCAGACCATAGCCAGAGGGCTTTGGGCTTCGGGCTTTTACCCACTGTGGAGAAGCTTTTGCTAAGATTGTTATACTCCTTTTAATAATCTTTATCATATCATGACTTGGAAGGCTGTTCCTTAGTCAGGAAGTCTTTTGTTCGAAGTTCAGAACGTTATCAGTACGTTTCTTTAACGTAAATTGCACTTTGTTTAGTGTTGCTTCGGTAGACGTGAAATTAAAAGACTGAGGTACTGAAGGTTCATTCCCATTTTCTGACTTTTTATCTCATGCTATGTCTGAAGTTGTACCATTTTTTTGCTATTATTAACAACGTACTTAATAATTACAGCTACTTAATCACAATTAAAATTACGCTAGATCCCGTTCATTTTGAATTCCTGAAGGCAACTCTCAGAACTTCCTTTAGTTTTGGAAGTATTCATTTGCTACATGTGAAATACAGCTTTCATATTCAATAACGAATAATAGTAAAAGGGAACTGTATTTCAAAAGCTCTTTTCTGTTGAACTGTCAATTGCAATGTATCTCCAAATAAACGGTTTATCATTTTTTTCCTTTGGCTTTTTGAAAGTTGAATCCATTTTCTTTGATGTTTGGGTCACAAACATGTGTCTTACGCAGTTCGTTAAAATTAAAAAAAATAAATGTGCTTAGAAAAATTAGAGCGTTAAATTAATGTTCGTAGCTTGTTTGTATTGGTAGACGAATGCTTGAATGTAAGGAGATGTCAAATAATTTGAATCAATTTAGCGTTTTCCATTGAAGGTCGGCTACCAATCTAACCGAATTCAGCTATGTACTTACCAGTGTTTTACAAGGAGCGACTGCCTATCTGATCTCCTCAATCCAGTTACCTGGGCATCACGATACACGATACTTAGTCTATCTAAGTAGACTAATTGTCAGACTTTCAAGCTTCTGACTGCCTGTAACGGCTGTCAAAAATGTAGGAATAACAGCTGGGATCCACATTTTGACGTGCCGAGACACGTAAAGTGTCCACTATATTTTAGAATATATTTGAGTGTAGGAATTACATATAATGTTCTATACTCATTATTGTTTTTGTTACAGATATCGCGATCAACTCCTGGCCGAAGGATACTGAGTATTTGAGGTGAGTTGGTAAATTAGTGTAATCGATCATACGTCACATTTTGTGGTCGGCAACACGCGCGGCGATACAGTGACGGTGGCGGAGTCGCAAGACTCAAATGATCGACATTTAATGTGCAATCTTTTCCATATATTTTTTCTCGAAAAGGTAGGCTGAGCATATAATGGAAAATATTAAATCACTTAACCTAGTAGGTTAATTTTACAAAAAAGGTTGTATTTAGTCAGTGGTTTGCTTGTAGGCAATTTTTAATTAAAGGATCAGGTCAATCAAAAAACTGACGAGCGACCTTTAGAATTTGAAGCTCATGAAGAAGAAGAATCAACTATTTAGATGGTAGACATCGTTCCTAACATTCCCGAGATCTTCATAATAGAATAGGTATTCTATTTATGAGAATGCCGAGAACAGTCGAGAAATTTCTGGAAGAATATTCTAGTTCCCTGCCTTAAATAGAAAGCATCGAATGACGATCATTCGCTGGATCCACCCAAAAGGCTGTCCTTCTGTCACCAGGCTGTTTCTTAGGAACCGCGACACATAGACCGTCGCGATTTTTATAGATCGGTTATTTCTGTTTGTCGCTACAACAACAGATATAATAAGAATCGAAATTAACCAACAACCAACTGTACTGTTATCAATTTGACGGATGTCTTGTCGAGTGTCGTTTATTTTTGTAAAAACATATGTCGTTTCGTGCCCCTGTCGCAATTCCGACTGACACTTGATCAGTTTTGTAACTTTTCGGACATTTTCCTTGAAATAAATTCACCTTTTAATACAGCCATCGTTCATAGAAAACAAACATTAAACTGCGCACAAACATTGGTTGTTAAAACCGGTAGTCAAACTACATTTGTCACAGATTCCGTTTGTGATTCGGGTTTCAGTTCAAGTGGCTACAATAACTAACTAATGCAAACAAGGTGTAGTTCGCGTTTCGTTTGGTATCGCGACACTCCGCCAATGGTTGTTTGTTTTAATTGAACTCAAAACGTTCCCTGTATAAATGTTTCATGATAAAATAAAATATAAATTCAAATTTTTTAAACCAATTGGAAATAGTTGTTTTTTTGCTTTTCATAAATTAAAAGAGGCAGTCCTCAAATGATGATTTCATAGGTTACTTATTGATATTTCTGAAATATTACGCTGAAATGTATGAATAACTTGTAGTTGACGATGTCATATAATCCTGAGAATAATTCCCAGAATACGGTAGGATATTATGATGAAGCTGAACGATATATGATATGATGATAACAAGAATCATCATTATCACCAGCCCATATTCGTCCACTGCTCTACACACACTATAAACTATCTTATCGTCATCACAATTTGCGTTGTTTTGCCAACCCATGCACATATTTTGTCATTCAATTATTTTTATGGTGAAAAATATTATTTGCCAAAAAATTATAAAACCATTAATTCTAAGCCGAGTTAAATTATAGAACATTTTTATAAAACCAAATTCTGCATCAGCAAATTTTACATATGAATTGGTATTCAAATTAGTTCTAGACTTATCCAGTGCTAACTTGTTTAATAGCGAATGGATTTAGTACATAAAGACATTAAACTAACAAACTTCAAAGGTGTATTTAAGTTAGTTATAACTTAGTGGTATTTCTTCATTTTGACACTTGGCGCACATAAGTTGTAACCCCTAAATCTTAGCTCAACTGCAACTTCCCAACTTGAAGTACGAAAGTGCAACTAATAATATAAAGTGGTACTTACTTTCGGGGAAAATTATTGCAGCTTATAAGTACGGTCGGCAACACGACAATAGGAATTAAGCGTTTGTAAAATGAGTCTTACTGCTTCGAATTAAAGTTGATATTTTAAGTATCTACTGGTATCTGTGGTGTACTGTACTTGAGTGTCATTGAGGGTGTCTTTTCGGTTTCTCATGTTACCCTCTTTGACTAATGTGTGTTTGACAGGTGGTTACACTTTGAGTGCGTGTTCGAGTCACGTTTATACTTTTTACTTAAACTTTTAGAAGCCTACCGAGTCCTTGACGTTGTTTTAAAGATTTTTGGGCATGTTTTACGAACGGTTATCATAATGAGGTTTAACTTGCATGTCTTTTGTAGTATCAGTTAAAAAAAATATATAAATAAAATAAATTGAAAACGAATAAATGAAGAAAATAATCAACGAATAAACATCTATACAAATCGTAAATCAAAACGAATTTCGTATTCATTTTTTCTCTAACCGTTTAGCTACTTTCAATTACCTCTAGAAAATATACAATCCCAAAGATTTCTTTAGCTAGGGTATGATTATGTTAATGGACGTCCGTTTATACTTGTGTTAAGTATAGTCTACGAAAGAAATAGGTAGCTCAACGATAAAAACAGCGCCGGTCGAATTTTGCATACAGTTGATAGCCAGGATTAACATAATCCGCGGTATATTTCGATTGGTTTCAGTGAAACATGGCCGTTTTTATGAGCCTGTTATTCGTTACTCTACCCCAATTATTTAAAAGAAAATAATACGTTATTGTTTTTTTCATCATAAATTGTATTATTATTTTATACAGCTTTTGTTTACGTCTTTAGTGACCTGCGATGCAACATCTGTCATATTTTTTGACGTTCCTAATTTAAAATGTTCAACCAACTATAATTTTTTACGTGTTTACCATAAAATAAAACTATTTTGCGTATAAAACGTTGCTGATTGAAAATTTGATAGGTCCTATGAGAGAAGAGATTTTTTAATATCATTAACACTTCAAAGGTATTATAATCAAGGGCGCGCCTGATTTACGGTGAGTGAAAAAATAATTAGAAGTAAGCGCTTAATGAGCGGGACGCGTGGACTAGTCTCAAATTGAAAGTTTAGTTATTGATTTACCTATTAAAGTAATCATTTAATTTTGAAACAAAAAGAGTTTGTATAAATAAAACGAAAACTACATGATGTGGTTTCCAGCATGTGGAATGTTCTCAAACTTGAGCGTCTTGCTCTTTTTCCCCCAGTCATTATTTTTGTGGGTAATTGTTTTGAAGTGCAAAGCTCACAAAGGCCTCTGATGCGCCGCTTGACGCTGCCTTTCGAGGATATTCGCAAACAAAACATCGAACGTCTGAGATAAACGACTACGAAGACTAACGAGAGCGAGTGAAACACAAAATCCATGAATTCCACATGGTTTTATGGTTCAGTGTAAGAGCCGCTCACAGCATGATAGTATCCTATAAAACAAATGTTGCCATTTGCGGATAAAATTCGACACGCACGCTCCACAAAAGCCACAGGAATGTGGACGTTGCTGACCGCTGGGACCCCTATAGAAGGTTGCCCCTCGAATATTCGATTCGATAAGTTCTATGTTGTACCGCTAAAACTAAAGATTAGGTAGAACCAATATGTGATCTGGGAAAATTCCATTGTGGTCTGGAAGTCGAAGGAAAACAACGTCCCGATCAGCCGATACCATAACAGTTAACTGAAGGAAATGCAGTCAGGGAAATAGGCAGTACCCTTGTTGTCCGCGTCCCTATATAAACATAAATTGGCGACTACAATGGCTTCTCGGTATTGTATAAGTATTTGTTAGGACTGTGTCCTATATGGAGTATTTTATTGCGTAAACAACTTAAGAAAAGTGTTAGAAATGTGACGTACTTTGTGCAAGTATTTTTTCTATTTCATTGTGACGTAGTAGTGTAAATCTGTCTTCCTTTCTGAGAGTGAGGCGTTACTTTATTGCGTACGGTGCACGTGTTTAGGGTCCTAATCAGACGATCTAAACACAAACTGAGCTATTACCTTCAGAGGTAACTGTAATAAATAATTACGATGATAAATTGCTACGCATTCGTGAATTTCATAAGTTATTTTCCGCACGAAGGCATGCATACATTTCTGACGCAAACAGATGGACTCAAGTTGTGGTAGCAACGTTTATGTAAATTTAATGTACGTATTTATATGATCTATACATATAATAAAATTGTAGAAAAGTGAAAACTGTACATTGAATATTTTTTAAAAAGAATAATTGGAGGGTGGTCTACGAACGATTCCGATGCCGAAAATATGATTTTTAGAATTTTTGTCTGTTTGTCTGTTTGTCTGTATGTATGTCCGGAAAGATCTCGGAAAGTACTGGATAGATTTGATTCATATTTTCAGAGAATATCAACAAGAGGTCCGGTCAACATACTTTTTACTTATTATCTCGCTTTTCGTTACAGGGGGTGAGCAGGAGCCTTTTATATCTATACACAAATATCAAATTATCTCATAAACTACTGAATATATTTCGTTCAAATTTTGCATGAAGCTTATCGCACACATGATACAACAAATATACAAAAACCATAACGCTACTATGCAGGGGGCATGAGCAGTAAAGTTTTAAATTTTTAGACTCACCCGTAACATCGTGTAATACAATTATGAAGTGTATTTTCACCCCATTGAGTAGTAGGCAGCACGGTCATCAATTTACTCAAAAAACATCACGCTATTTATCTTAAGACTTTTGGCAGAGCAATAATATATTTTTTCGAAAGTAAATCATTTTCACAAAATCAGTCATTTTATTCTCTTTCAAGTCTAATGTAGACCTAGCGCGACAATAATTAAAATAAAAGCAACATAAACTATTAATACTTTTATTATTATTCTTTTGATGCAAATGTTACTTCGTAATCAGCACATTCTTGAAACAAAGGAACTTAAATTATTTTTATTTTTATTGGTGTACTAAAATTACTCAAGTTCAAATGTGGAATGCCGTAATATGATTTTTTGTTTATTTACGATAGGTGTATATACCTATGTTTTTAGCTCGGTGATGTTGGCGATGCTACTTCATGATAAAAGAATTCGTAGTGACACTCAACCCAAAGTTGCATGTAGTTCACATTGATCTCATCTATAATTATGCATAACAATAAATTACTGAACGACACAGTTAATTATATTACCTTGGTTCATCTGTAACAACTAGCAACAAAAATATAAACTTTCAAACAAAAAAAAGCCTTTCAAACAATGAAATAAAGTTTTCTTAAATTTGCAACATTACATAGGCCAAAAGTATTTCGGATAGAAAAGCCCAGAAAACTTGCATAAAAACTTCATAATAGGTATGCAATGTGAAAGATCTATAAGACCAAAGCTATCAATGAATAAGAGCGTACGCTAGAAGGTTTTTGACATTACGTATCTATTGATAAAACAATGTCTACTGATACCTGGGATTTTTCAATATTTTAACGATTTGATTGGTCTACATCCGCCATTACAGAGAACGCACACGTGGCCTTTCCAAAGATTCCTTTAACAATTTATTGTAATCTCTACTTATTTAAAATTTTCTTCTATCGTAGCCTGGTAAACACAGGGGAAGGAACGAGACTGAATGAGTTTTTGAGATCCCAAAGCTAAGCCGACGAGGATTAGAAACATATTTTTGGAAATTTCTCCAATAAGGCTGATAATAGCGTGTAGCTATCAGCACTTACATCCGTTATACAATGTCTGGAAGATTCATTTTGGTTGTCAGTATCGACAGCGTAACCTCATAACCAACCTCATGTAGTCTTTATTTAAGTTCCATTTATACAGTAGGGATGACGGTATTTTACTTCAATGATCGTCAGGTAGGTTAACGAATAAAATACGTATTTTTTCTTTGTAAATTGGTACAGTAAATAGAACTCATGTGCATGAAGTCACTTTTATGTTCATATTTTGCTTTGTCGTAACATCACAAATTAGACATATCCTATACTTTAGATTTTTGTCACTGTCAATTTTAAAAAAAGGGGTGTCTGATATTTTTTTTCACGCTATTTATTTATCAGCAATTTAAAGGCAAATCATGATCAAAACACCAGGGGGCCAAGATAACACGTTTAACAACTTTTTTATTTTGGAAATATTCCAAATGTTTGTGAGGAAGATCAGTTTTAATATTAAGAGGACAATCAAACATAACGTGTTTCAGGAAACCGTTTATCTTCGCGCAATTTTGCAAAATCTTATATCTTATGACACTATGTAACATCCACAGTTACCGAGCCCGACTCTCACTTCACCAGCTCCGTCCACAAAAATAATTTGACATCTTATTTATATCGTCAGAAAACATCGTGTGTGAAAATAACAACTGTATCACTGTTCCTGAGAAACAGCCAGGTGACAGACAGACGAACGGACACCGGGGCCTCAGTAATATGGTTCTTCTTTACCTCTTTGGTTACAGGTCAATAATAATTTTATGATACCTCATAATCCGTCTAACAATTTCAGGTGTAGGCCGGCCAAAGAACAGACGTGCTCGAAAATCATAACCCACCCAACTAGAAAATGGAAACCCTCGAAAGTAAAACATTTTTAGCAGAAGTGCTAAGACTGAGTTATACCTTACCATACTTGCACCCCCCCCCCATTTTTAAACGGCTCGATTTGTCAAACATGTCTTAACGAACACTCGCACATAATTCACTTTTAAATTAAAATTGTACAATTCGTTCGGAAGCTATGATGTCACAGACAGACGGGCAGGCAGGCAGATATGTCAAAGTTATAAGCCCCTCTTTTTGGGATTAAATAAGAAAAAGTCATTAAAACAGCTGTGAAATATTTGACATCAGGATAGTATCGTAAACGATGAAATGTGTTTGATTCAAACATTTGGTAGTCTTTGGGCCGCTCAAGATTCATTATAATTTAGAAAAAAAAGCAAGCTTAAAATGTAAAAAAAAGTGTTTCATTTTCAATATTGCATTACATTTTTGCGATGATCGTTATTATTAAACTTCATAGTTTTTCACATCTTGAAAATCACGCAGACGAAGTCGCGGGCAACAGCTAGTAGAGTAATAAGTGTCAACAACTAAGGGAAGGTGCGGCTCGAGTAGATTGCTTCTCTCGTTCATGCCTCAGCGGAGTGTTGTCAAAACATTAATGACTTTGTAATTATGAAAGTAAGGATTCAGCTTGTCACGCAAGATTCGAAACTATGTACATATTTGTTCCACTACGACTGATAATTGAAAATTACGGAGATGAAAATTACAATGTTACGCTCGAACAAAGATAAGTTGGAGAATATTCGTGTAGTGTAATGGGATACAAGTTCTAAGAACGTTGACAAACAATTTTAGATAAATACGAAACAAACTTTGATTCGTATTTTAAAGCACACGTTGTGAGTGAGGGTGAGGCTGACTGAAGCTTTGCGTAACTAATTTAATTAAAACTTATGTCCTGATTTTTCTAAAATGATATCTACTAGAGTACATTTTGTAGTAGAATATCTACAAAGTGTTTGTTTACACGAACAAACTTGCAGCCGCACAACACAATAACATGATTTATGACTCAAGATGAAACTATAAGACTTTACTGGAGTCTATTCACCTCTATTTACTTCAAAGCACAACGGGAGTGCTTCCGGACTTTGTGCACGCTTCGGTTTGCATCACAAACGCACAAACGAAGTAATTCTTTGTTGAAAACTTAAAGAAGTGCGCAATTTTCTAGCCCCTAAGGTGACACCTGAGTTATAAAATAAAAGTCTATTTGTATTTTCAAAAGCCTCATGAATTCTTGTACCTGAAAGTTAATATTACATAATTGTGTTGTTTTTAACAACAATAATAAAATAATAGGATGCTGAATGTGAATAGATTTATTTGTTTTGTTTTTTTGATCAATTTCTTGATCACCTATCAAAGTCTAGCGGTCTACTGTACTCCATCGGTTTAGGGATTGAAAGATAATATGGAATCAAAATTAAATAATTTTGGTTTTATGCAGACTATTACAAAACACATTAGAAAAGCGATTTATACATATGTTTCAGTGGTTCAATTTTTATTTAGTAATCATTATTGTTGCTATACATTACATTGGTTTGTATTAACGTTTTGTTTTTAATAATATTAATTAAAATTAATGAACTGATCATTAAGACGAATTGATTACAATTAAATCAATCAACTTTTCAGATACTGGATATAAATGACGTTTTTAAAACTTAAGAAATTAAAAGAAAAACTAAAAGTTATGTAAGCATTCATAACAGAGAGACATGTAGTTATTACACTTGAATACAAATTTATATAACAACTCATTTCGCAGGTTGAGTTATTTTTTCTCTTCCAAACTCGAATGAACCGGATTTTGTTTTATAACTAATTCACGTTCCAGTTATTTTAGTCAGTTTGAGTTTCGATTTGACGAGTGGAGGCTTTCAGGCTTTCATTTTATCCATCTAACAAGAATGGTAGGGATGTTTGTTAAGTGGTTAAAACAAAAGAGTATGGAGTGTTGTTTCACCATATCGGTTCAGAAATCGATATGTTTGGTTCATCATAATGGTGGCCTTCGCTTCTATATTGTTTTGTTTGTTTGGTAAAGCGCTAATGTGCCTTATTTAAAGTTAAGTTAACTTATTTAAGGATACTTTTGATAAATATAATTAGGAATTCTGGGTTCGAATGTTAGAATCTGTAATTGCCAGTCCGTAGTAAGCAAGTGCGGTTATCATACTCATACCGCCGAAAAACGAGTCCACAGTTATAATTTCACAGAAACATTATTGCGTTAAACGAGCGTGAAGTCTTCAGAAAAGATTTTCGGATTTGCTTTACCGGAATTGTTTATTAGTAGCACTCTATCATAGAGTAATATTTATTAAGAATTCCCTCTTTGACAGTGTTAATAATGTACTAAACGTTTTGCAAGTCAAATATGATTCATATCAAACTTTATATTCAGGTCCACAAATCTACTAGTCAAAGTAAAGTTAAAAGTTTTTGTGCCAAGGTCTTTACTAACGTGCATACTCCTTAGTGTCCCGAGATGAAAAATGTTCTGTTTTGTATGTGAGTGTAATAAAATAATGTAAACTCGCAGTACCGCCGCAAAACATTTTCTCATAAAGGAATAGAATAGTGAATATTTGAAATATGTTGAGTATA
Source organism: Trichoplusia ni (assembly GCF_003590095.1). Lineage (NCBI taxonomy): Eukaryota > Metazoa > Arthropoda > Insecta > Lepidoptera > Noctuidae > Trichoplusia > Trichoplusia ni. The sequence continues at coordinate 6,864,847 of NC_039486.1, read as the reverse complement.
TCTTGTTGTAACAAATACAAAAAGAATTTTGTCGTGTTGTGACAAAAGATCTCTTTCATCAAATCTAGCTTTTGTATGCGGCCATTTTTTCTTCGAATTCAAACTATTTCTATATTCAATTTCACGAAAATCTGTTTAGTGGTTTTGGCATGAAAGGTTTGGTCATGTTGCGTCGAAGTATTGTTATCAAAACGGGCTTATATTAACGGTCATCTTTTCTTAGAAATCAAGAAAATTACATCAAAATCAGTTATGATTTGAGCATGAAAGCGCTAAAGGACAACTAAACAAGCGTGAAAATGAAACTAAATAAATAAATAAAAAGTAAAATAAATAAATGCGGACAACATCACATACATTGTTCTGAACCCAAAGTAAGTTGCTAAAGCACTTGTGTTATGGAATTCAGATACAACGAAGGTACCACAAACACCCAGACCCGAGACAATGTAGAAAGGTGAATTTTTACATGGATCCGACCGGGGATCGAACCCAGGACCTCAGTACGCCACTCGAGCTGCCATTCACATTTTTTATGTTAGTCAGATTTTATTGAAACTATCGGTTTTAATTAATCAGTTTTATGAAACTGTTTTCAATTTTTGATTGATTGATTGAAAGGCAAATCAATAACCCCATAGCAATGGCATTGTATCTTTTCGGTTCTAAGTTCCTAAATTGTCGTTAGGCCTTTCTCAAAAATTCAATTAAAACCAAACACGTACATAAACGTTCTTTCTTTAATGGATGCCAACAAATACGTCTGTTGCACGTAATTTCGATAAATTAGTTTAGCAAATAATTTACATAAAGACCTGTAAGTATTAACATTAGTAATAGCAAAACGAAGCTGATATTTCATTAAATTTTGTATGCAGTACACCTTTTCGAATTGTTGTTTAGATAATTTATATGTTAGAATTGCATGCATGTGGAAGTTATAAATATAACAGTGTCCTAGATCCATTTTCTCCGTTCGTGATGAATTTACTATGAACAATAAAAACACAATTGGAAATGCAAAAGCAATAGGTATTGTTATTGGTTTGTGCTGAAGCGTGTTGCATTGGAATATTATGTTTTTTATTGGACTAAAAGTTGGGTCGTGCAGCTACAGTTGCTTCGTTGATTTAGTGGATGTAAGTGCGATTGTCGTGCACGTTTGGGAATCGATGCACGGGTAAGAAATATTTACCTACTTGGTTTTTCTGGCAAGAAATATTTAGTAGGACTTTGAGTCAGGACGAGTAGCTTTTACACCACTGCGTCTAAGAGAACATGGGAAACTGTTGGTCTCTACTATTATTCGTTGAGCTTTGGCAGTCGTTAAATGATGTAAATTTTTACAACCACCCTTAAAAATACTCTATTAATCTTCAAAATAGGCTGTGAGCTTTTGGTTAGAGACGCTCTATGTTAAACACAGTACTTAGCTTAACCTGGTTTTACTGGAGTCTTACTAGATGATTCTGGATGCTACCAACACTAATATAGCTTAGGAAAAAGTTATACCAAAGACCCGTTGTTTGTCAATAGGTTCCTTAAAGCCTAAGCCGGTGTTTGAGCAAGTGATCCAGTTTCTCTCGAAGCTCAAGAGTTAGTATTCTTTCTTCGTTCCCTAACAGATAAATTTGTCCGTCGTCATCCGCCTGTCGGTTTGTATCAGTAATGCCTACAAAGAATTTGCTCCTAAAATGTTCGTACGCACATATATTGCGCAAAATAAGGTCACGAACTTGTATGAAACGACTTTTCTTGTGTTACACCCGGTTTGGGATGAAAGCATTTTGCGTCAGTTGATTTTATGTAAGTTATTGAAAAGAAATTTTGAAGAGTTATAGGATGAACTTAATTTATTTATCAGATTTATTTTTGAGGTTCAGTAAGTGTTTCCGACATAAATAACTTTTAAGCTGATGATTGTTTTTAAGCGACTTCCGCTCTATGCTTTTTAACCCTTTTGTCACAGATTTTTACTAACATTCAAATCACAAGCACAAAAGCACCCAGATCCGTGTGTTTTTTTGGTCCTTTGGCTATCCGTGTCATTCTTGATACATTGTTTTGTCGAAAATTATAGGTTAGTAAAATTACATTCTTTTTCGATAAACATGTTCTAATTTTAGGTGAGTTACAAAAACTTCTAACAAAGAAAACAAAAACAACATACACTCGTTAAAATGAACTGGCAAGGCCCCCTAATGTTAACAATTATTTTGACCTCACTAAAATTGTCTCGAGGTAGTTTTAAAAAGTTTTTCCGCGACCTTCGTAATATCAGGTCTATTAGGTCGTAGGCTTACATGTTACCGAAAATATATAAAATGTCTCCAATAATATTTCGTTCGAGTATTTATTATGGCTTATAACAAAGATTTATTGTTTCAATTTGGAAAGACCTTACGCTATAAAATAACAAACATTTATTACAACAAGTCGTAAAGATAAGTCCTCCCATACTATTTTTAATGGTTTTCGGCCTTGTGAATATAATACAATTATTTCTCTTAAGCCTCATGAATTACAGAAGTTTGTGATTAACCTAGGTAAAAACATGATGGAAATAAACCGGATAAAATAAATTCCTGTCTAGATTCAGTATCTACATTAGAATTAATTAGCTGTTCGGTAGTAAATTATAAAACAAAACTATTTCACAGTTTAACAACAACAACTAACCTGAACTCCCACAGACTCATTTAGCAACAGAAACGCAAATTAATTTTAACGTTTCACTAAAAGAGGCGCAATAAAAGGCGTTTACATTTTCCTTAGAGGCTCTAAAGGTCGTCGGGAAGGACTAGCCGTAAATAATAGCGACAGTTTACCTCAACCTTCGCTTACCAAAACTTTACTTATGAATTCAAGTTTCGATTGTTATTACGCGTGAAATTCAATTAGCCACCAAAGTCTGGGACTTAGAAATCGTAAGCAAATTTTTCATGAGAATTCTCCAGATTATTGGGGCAATCCAATTGATTTTAAATTATTCACGGAGTTTTGTGGATTTAGGGATGAACCGGTAAGGGCTGATGTGTATTAAACCGTTGCCCTTTTTACTGGAAAGGTCGAACTTTTTGTTTGGGGAATCTTCGAATGATTGAATGGTAACGTTTATTATTCTGCGCCAGTACGTTATCGGTATTATCTACGCATAGAATTCCACTTTGTTAAGTATTTTATCCATAAATCTAGAACTGCGTCAGAGAGCTGATTCAGTCCGGCGTAAACGACTATCAAAGGATTAAAATGTGGACTAGCTTCGGCCTGTATTTTCATTACAGGATATAAATCGTTGGGCGCTTAACCGAGCGACATAGTTTAATAGTAAAATAGTGGCGTATTGTCAATTGTATCGTGAATCTAGAAAAACCTCTATAATAATTACACAAAAACATTTTTGAGGGTGTGAACTTAAAGTCCCTAGATGGCTATTTAAATGAGTACAATGTTCAGACTCAACCCTTTTGTATGTGCACGACCTCGTGTCCTACATAACCCTCGGCATGCAAGGTGTACACCACGTGGTATCGAATAGTAATACTCGAATATGTAGCATGAGTAACATGTGAGTGAAACGAAGCACGCGAGTAATGCGTGATCAAATTGACCGTCATTAGTTCAGGCCGTTGTACGTTTGTACGTAGAGATGGGTACAGTGGCGTCCAGATTTGTTGCGGTGTAATTAGGTTGGCTCTATGTGCCGTACAGTCGGCACAGTTCGCTGGTGGCACGGTTTCAAGTAAGGCGTATGCAAATGTCGGGGTGATTTGCGAAGGACAGTTGATTTTATGTATTGTATCTGCAATACGTGCTAACGTATGTTGTTGTGATGACCATTTGTTACTTGTTCATGTAGATTTATACGCCTAAAAGGATGCGTTTGGAAAATTGTTTATGCACATTGGAAATTTATGCTCAAGTTTAACAGGTACAACATAAAGCCTTGACTAAATAGGAATATGGATGTTAACGAAATTCTTCTTTAAAGTATAAGCTAAACCTTTGATGTTAATATTTGTTCATTCATTCTTTTGCCTTAGGAAATAATTTATTTCTTGGCTACGTTATCCACCGAAAAAGGTTTGCATATCGGACTCTTCCTATAGACATATTAAATGTACTTGCAAGGTGGTTTCGTTTTTAATAATGTAAATAAGAAAATAGCCTAAAACATATATTTTTATTAAATAGCACTTACAAGACGAAGTATCCAAGTATTTTAACAAAATTGAATGTAGTGAAATCTCGACGTAGAGTTTTTGTTCGCCGCCAACCGTCGGAGTTAAGTTGAAACTTCTATTTAACCATAACAGTGGGGTAGAACAATGTCGGTATTTAGGTGGCCCGACTGATATCAGTATTTGCATAACAACCGCAAAGCTGTAAAGTAATATTTGGCACGAGAGCTTAGCTCAACAAAGTTGTGGTAAACTCTATTCGATACGATTCCTTCCTTGTTGATATCAAACCGTAACTACGATCACACACCTGGGTTTCATTTTCATTTACAAACGTTTCCCAATTTTAATAGCATTGTGAAGTACTTTGGAACTGCGTAGTAACAAACAGAATCAATAAGGGAACTATCGTTTTTACTTTATATTACAATTTCACAGAAACCCTCTATAAACCACGGGGTAGTGAACCCATTTTTTTCTTTCTCGGTCAAGCAGTAACGCCATAAAGTTTATAGCCAAGCCGCAAAGTGCGGCTAAGTAGGTATCTAATAAAAATATTTTTGTCGACGGACACGATATTGCTAATAAAATAAAACATTAGAATTTAGAAGAGGTTGTTTTTGGTTGGATCTTTTTAACAGGCAAAAGTCTTCTTTTCGTGTTTCATATTTAACTAGTACCTAGTTCTTAATCCCAGGTTGAATTAATTATACGGAAAGAGATCCTCTATATTATTTATTTATGAGGTCCGGTTTATTGTTATATTTTTCTCCTAAACTTTACCTTATTTTTTGGCATTCATGGTCATATTAATAATTAAAGTGCAATTTGTCGGCAGGGCGTTTGCGACCCAGGGGATGACGCTGGGCGGTGAAGACGAACGGCGCGGGGCTGGGTGAGCTGGCGCAGGGCATGTGGGTTCTGCTGCTGTTGGCGCTGGCGGCGGCCGCCACCGCCGACTGCCCGCGCCACTGCGAGTGCAAGTGGCGCAGCGGCAAGGAGTCCGCGCTGTGCGCCCGCGCCGGCCTCTCCTCCGTGCCGCCGCGCCTCGACCCTACCACGCAGCTGCTAGATCTAGCCGAGAACCGCCTTCCCACGATTCGGGACGACGCCTTCGCTGCTGCTGGCCTGCTTAACCTTCAGCGCCTTTATCTCCCCTCTTGTAACGTACGCACCATACGACAATACGCTTTTCGAGCCCTCGTAAACCTTGTCGAACTGGATTTGTCCCGAAACCGACTCGAAACAATACCCTCACATTCGTTTGATTCAATCCCGGAGCTTAGAGAACTGCGACTCGGTGGTAATCCCATTACGAAAGTTGGAGACGAATCCTTTATGGCATTACCCCATCTAGTACGACTTACACTCAGTGCTTGCAAAATAGCCGAAATAGAGCCACGCGGATTTGCAGGACTTGAATCTTCTTTGGAATATTTGGAGCTTAGTAAAAATAGACTGCAGGTACTTCATGTGGCGGTTCTAGCACCGCTGCGATCTTTGAAAGGTTTAGAGCTGGCCAGTAATCCTTGGGAATGTACTTGTGCATTGAGACCAATGCGACATTGGATGATAGAAAAAAATGTTCCGGCGACTGTGGTACCAGACTGTGCTTTACCACCCCGGTTGATGTCTCAGTCTTGGGATAGATTAGATCTAGAAGACTTTGCATGTCGCCCAGAAGTGAGTGCTACATCGAGTCAATTTACAGGCCTAGAAGGTGATGAGGTGACGCTCGTATGTCGAGTGAGCGGGGTTCCTGCCCCGAGGGTGCGTTGGGTGCGCGCAGGGCGCTTACTAGCCAACACTACGTCAAACAATGTCAATTCCGGAAGAGCTTTTATGTTACGTAGTGCAGGACAAACTAGTAATTTAACCATAAAATCAGCAGACTTACAAGACGCTGGTTCCTACACGTGTAATGCTGAGAACCGTGCCGGTAAAGCGGAAGTGATTTTAAGTTTAGCAATAGAGAAAAAACCTGAAAACAAAAGTTTCGGTGGGCGTGCGCTGATGGCAGGCATGGCTGTGTCGGCAGTGATAGTTTTAAGTTCGTGTTTAATAGGACTGTGCGTATACGAGACTCGTAAGAAAAGACAATTAGATAGATGGAACGAACAGATAGTGACGACAAATCACCGTGATGATAGTTATGATAAATTAGAAGCTAATTTCAAGACAAACGCTGAAGTGCCACGAGTAATTCCATCTGACAGTGCTCGCAAAAGGGGTGATTATAGAAATGTGCCATTACATGATCCCGAAGACGAATTCGAGGGGTTTTTGCGGGGAGAGGCGCGCGAAGGGGAGAACTCCGTGACGCCGCCGCTAGAGGCAGGCTGGCGTCGCGCTGACTTCGAGCCGCCGAACACGAGGGGCAAAATACCCGAACGAGATCTACACATACCGCGGTTCAGCGACTACAACTTACGGTAATTAAACATCGCATGTTCGAATAATACACCATTGTTTCTTAAAGTTTTGGTTTAAGTGGCGAGAAATAATTACTTAAATTGTTGTCCGTTTGGGATCACAAAAATTGAGCAGAATAATATTATGTTTTAGTATCACAAGAACAACAACGCGAAACTAAAATATAATACTGTTATAAGGGTCACTTGATAGAGGAAAGCAATTGTGTCCCGACGTGATAGAAACAAGTGTCGTTTCACTAAATGGTTTATATAATCATGTAATGTTTTAATCTCTATCAACGAGTGCTGCTAAAACTGTTTGTGGTCGTAAAGCATCCATTACAAAATAATCGTACATTGTTTATGTTACACGTTGAAAATATTCGTAAATAAAAATCATTAAACACTCATTGTCGGGTATAAAACAAGGTAGATGCTTCTCTTGATCCTATTCGGTCATTAAACGTTTATATGTTGGGTTTTTATGTCTGTAAGGGCTTATGTTAAGCCAAGTGCCTAAATCGCAGCTGATTGCGAACCTACTACAAATTAACGTGGGTCGTGGGGCGAGCTTGTGATGAAAATCTCTCCAAACCTAGAGAGCAGGAGGGAAAATTAGTTCAGTAATTATTGTCTAATCCCCTTGGTTTAGTAGCTTAATGTTTCAGAGAGTCTTGGATTCAATCGTCAAGAGGAATAAAGTTTATTTTGGGAATCCTAGACGTATCAATTGTTTGTGTTCATGTCTATGGCGGGACCGGCTCGGTAATCGTGCCAATCACCTTAACATGCGCCGATAATTTCAATTATCGAGGCCTTTGTCTGGCAGTCATCGCCTACAGATTGTTACGAGCCCTCTGGCTGTGCTTTCTAGATATTGATTCACATACCACATTGCATGACTGAATGTGTATTCGAACATGTCATAGATTCGTCGACGGGACTCGCATTTTTTGTAGTTGGAATGTTTGGTTGGGAATATTTCCAATCAGGAAAAGTAGTTTAAATATTTTTAATTCTGTAAAATACCTTTATATAATAAGACCATTTAAAACGTAAAATAATTCTATCAAGTTAAATTGAGTAAATTTTTAAAAATTGGTACATTGTTTTTAGAAAAGACATCGTTTTCATTTGTTTCAGATCGGATGCCACGTCAGAGTCAGTACAAAGTTCCAATTCCACGGGAATGATGAGTGCTCACGTAGAGATATTATCAGAAAACAGTCGTTTTAACAACAATGGGCGCTCGTGTCCACGTACGCGGCCCCGCGAGCGGCTCGACAACGACCTGTCTGGCAGTGACAGCGAGAAGAATTACCCCGATCTCATCGAAATGAGTGCTCTAGGAACCTCCTCTTATCTAAGAAGCGAGATAAAACATGATCCCTACTACTTCTACACGATACCACGGAAAAAAGACGGCGATAGTCGTAGTCCTCTACTCAATAGCAGGAGAAACAGTTCAGGGGCTGATTCTGCCAGTTTTCTTGACAGAACTTACGATAAGAATCGACAAAGGTCTGGGCGTAGGTCAAATAGTTTTTTAGATCTATCAACTGGTGGGAACAGAATACGTCGGAACCCGAGTCTCCCAGCATCGCCTTCGAGGGAACAGCCGACCGTGCCATCCGCGACACCACTCCTCGATCTGTCCGGGTTGCGGGATTACTCACGCACCGGACAGCCTATAGAGGATTATGACTTCCGAGCGTCGCAGCTCGAAAAGTTCCTCGAGGAATACAGGAGTTTGAGAGAACAACTGTCGAGGATGAAGGAAACTAGAGAGAACCTGCAACGGAATCGTGCTTCAGAAAGTGATGAGATGCGGTCCATTCTCAAACCGAAGCCGAGCATTGCCGTCACGGAGACGTCGTCCTCCGTGGCGCTCGCTGACGCCGCCTCTCCCCTGGCTCTAAGCCCCTCGGAGTATAAACCCTCACAACCGAGACCCGAATGGTTAACAACCTTACTATATCGTAATTAAGTAGATGTTTTGTAAATATATCGTAGAACGTCTGATTCATTAGACGATTATGTGATTGGACATTTATATATAGAAGTACTCTACTAGATACGGGATGAAATGTAAATAAATCAACCCAACAGTGAAACGTTACAGACGTAAGAATTTGTAAATAAATACGTTCATATTTGAACTGATGTTGAATATAAGTTATTTAAATAATTGTTTGTAAGAAATTGAAAACGTGAAAGCATAACTTAAAGTTGAAATAAATCATTTTCAAATGTCATATTTGTTTTCTTCGAGATCCTTTATTTAACTTTAATTTTATAACCAATTTTTAGTCATACAAGAAGCTGGGGTTCAATTCCCTGATTAAATAATAAAAACAGACAGCTATTCTGTAAAAACTATAATTAAAAATTATAATAAAAAAAAATATACAACAATCGCATTAAAGTTATCTTGAAAATCTTAACAAGTCATTAACTTGGGAGGGAGTATCGAAATCTACATATATCCATTCAGGCAAAGTTTGTTGTATTTCCTATGGAGTTCATGAGTAACAAAAAAAAGTTAAATCTTTCCTTATTTCTGAAAAAAAAAGAATAAACAATTTGATACCTGTTTTAGAACAAAATGAAAGAAATTCACCAACCAAAACACGATAACACAATAAGCATATTTAATAAATGCGACAAAGGTACGCTACACAAACAATACAAAATTGACTTTTTAAACTTGCGTGGGAAAGCGGATAATACATTCCAAGTTTTCCTTCACCACGATCAACATAAAAACGTTTTAAAAGTAAATTTACAACTCCTTCAAAGTCGTTTACTTGAATTTGATTATTTAATAAAAGCTTTGTAGATGTTATAGAATTTTTATTATAAAAGGTCAACTATTACTCAACGTTCACGTGGCTGGATTTGGGGAAACGACTTCGAAAATCCTTCGAAAGTTGGTATAAAAAGTTGGTGTAACAGCCGCTTGACTCGTTAGTGTATGTTTGGTTGAACATATTGTATGTCAGTTACATGCTACGTACTTGTGTAGCTTCCTTTATATCTTTGTATATATCATTTTTTGAATTGCTGTTCCTAAAATTAATTTTCTTATTCTTTGACACTATGTTTTTTTTTAAACTGATATGAGTTACGATATAAGACAACTCAGAATAGAGTACTAAAATAAATTAAAAAAACTAACAAAAACAGTAGGCGCAAATGATTTGAAGACGTTGAGTAATATTGACAGTATTTATAAAAAGGCTTTACCTTGCAGTAAAACTAATAAAAATTTACTAAAGAAAATAAAAAACCTTGATATAACCCAATCATGTTTGTTTGAACAGCAATAAATAAAAATATAGAGACTGCTTTGGCCCGGTTTACTTAAATTGAATAAAGTCGCGGTGTCACCCCTTGATTTTGCTGAGAGGTAGCTATTTTGCGAGAATGATGCATGCAAATTCATTCATTCAGAGCGGAGCACCTGCCCTGGATTGTTTACCAAAAGAATACGGTTTATTATGTCCGCGTAAACGGGAAAGATTTAATTTTGATTTTATTCAGTGGTTTGTTTACTTGCACTTTGTATTTTTTTGACAGAGCAATCGAGTTTAAAAATTTTTGGCAATGATATACTTACTGATCTCGGGTTCAGCAATCGTCATTTTATGAAAATTTAAATTTAAATCAATGAATATCTAATTGGAAATGAGAAATCTTTTACGAATACGCAAATAGTTACTAGAGTTATTGATGGTTTTTCTCAAAAGTTAAAGTCACATAAATGCAAAAATGTCGCATCATAAGGATTCTACATGTGAAATAGGCAAAGAGAATAGTTTTTACGTCTTTGACGTTTGTGCTCCGAATTCTATCTCAACAACAGGAAAAGTAGGAAAAAATAATTTTCTGTACCTTGTAACGGTCCAAACGCTTGCAGTTTTATGCATGTGACCGCCCCGCAGTGAGCCCTAATTGCCTCGCCTCGGCGTCCAGGCAGGAGAAACTCCAATTACAATTGCTCGATCCAGGAAAGTAGGACTGCGTTGAATATTACTATTATTGAACAAAGCAATGTTCATTTTGCGCATTCAGTGTTTAATTGTGCAGTGTGATTAAACGAAAATAAATATCGTGTGTTTACAGAATGTGTTCGAAAACCGATTATTTGATATTGTTCGGTGAAATTCAAAGAATTGGTGAAATTCATATAAGGTGAAATAATAATTTGAAACTTAATTGATTATAATAATTAAATAGCTACCCATGATATTAAAGCGGGTTTTTCTAGTTGGTATTTTTATAAATTAAATCAGGTCAAGTGCGAGTTGCTCGCGACAGTGAGGATTAAGTACGAATGACTTAAGAAAAACATGTTAGCAAGGAAAAGGTGACCCATTGAATTTATCCAATTATAAACGGTTCTTTAACCTCGATTCATTTGTTTTAATATACAAATAATTTCAACTATCTAGCTATCTAAAGGACAGACAGGGGAGCCTTATAAATAGGGTTCTGGATATGCACCCTAAAAATTAGAAATTTATTATATACAATACAAGTTTCACGTAATTAAAGGGATAAATGCCAGTCATTTCTATTTTATTAGAAACGGAATGCATCTCTAGTTTGCCTCTGCAAATATTAAAACGTAAGTTTAGTCTTTTACTCAGACTACTTCAGCCGCGACGGGCTCACGTTTCTTGTACTTTTTGATTAATTTGAGACTATTTATGTCATTGTTTATTTCGAACTTGATATCATTAATTCCTTTACTAATGTATTCAATGTTTGATTAAATGTTTTAGTATTCAGGACCAGGTTTTTAACATGACTAATCTTGTTTGGGGTAAGACTATTTTAGTATGGACAGAGCAGTCATTACGCGACATGCAGAGCGTCTTGCTTCAGACAATAATAGATCCCTGTTCTTCTTCTCCTTACCGTTTTGAGTATTTAATATATTTTATTAGAATATTCCCTCCATTCCCAGATATAATCTGGTCTAGACAGCCATGGCATACAATGTAATCTATTCTGAAACCTATCACAATGATGGATCTCTCTTCTGAGTAATTGACAGCAGTGTACACTATACACGATACCGGCATAGATTAAGACTAGCATTCAAATAGTGTCCAGATCAGCTACGGTTGATGTAAATGCACCATTATAGTATATTCAGACGTTTCACAGAACTAACGATCGGCTTTGATATTTGAATGAATGCTACTCACTATTCCCTTTTGTTTGCAAATGCAAACGTCTTGTTGCAATCTATATTCAATGGGCTTCAAAGCACTTCAATTAGAAACAGTATTCCTTTGGATATCGAATATTTCCGGCGGAATTCTGACGAAATCTAGACGCTTTTGTTAATAATTGGAACTCTGGAAGTTGACAGTATATTCATCTTTATTATTATTATTATATATATATATTATTGTTTTTATTTTAAAAACATTCTCGAAAATTTACAAGTTTACTGAAACAAATTGATCATAAAAAAACCAATTGGAATTATTTTTAATAAAACAGCACATACATCAAGTATAAATAAATTCTAAATTAATTAGGAACTTAACATTCAAAGCTGCATTTCGTCCACTAAATGTTATTTTTAATTATGCACTACTTAAATGAACCTCCTAAATATCAAAATATAATATACATAACAGTTCACAAACTAATTAGTTTCTGGATGCATGCCAAGCGGGTCGAAAGTACAAGTGAAACAATTGCCTTTCGCTATATTGTCACATGAATCATAAATAATATGGAAACTTTGCAACTTGCACTACATATTTTTAAATGAAAGGTAAATATTTTACTCCATTTTAATAGCAATATTTTTACTTGCAATTTTATTCAGATTTTTTTGGAATTGGCAGTTTTTTGTACAGTTTATTTTTCTTATAATTAATTTCTGCCTTGTGTCACAAGCACAAAGACACCTAGGCTCAGTAAAGGATTTGTGTCACAAAAGCGCTTGTCTTACGCGAAATCGAACCCGCGATACGTCGCGCGTCGTGCATTTGGCGGCTATAAGTAGAGCCATAAAACTACTTTTTATTATGACTGTAAATGCTGAAAAAAAGTTAGATATTATGTGACGTATCATTCGAAATGGAGTAGTACAATGACTTTAGGACAATAGATGAGCGTAATATTGTACGGATTTCACAAGGCATTTTAGGGAAAAGGGATAAACTTGAAATCAAATTGTGAGGATGACAGCTTCAGGGACGAGCAGTAGAAGTAACTATAAATTATATTGTAGGTATGCTAGGTCAGTCAGAGAACAATGCAAAACTGGAAGCCAACAATATCCTGAAGCATGATTGTAACATTTGAGGAAGCGGGACAACGCAATACATGGTAAATAGTGCCGTCTCTCTTCTGTAACTGCACCATGCTTTAAGAGGTGTTGTTAACCCCCGGGTTTATAAATTGTACGGAGTACGTGCATGTTCGTAGACAGGAAAACATTGTAGCCGTTTCTCATTTTACTTCGGTTGTCACGAACCAAGATAAATGGATTGGTTACTGTGTGCCAGTAAACTATGACGGGTTGATTGACATTATCTTACTCAGTGTAGTGATGGCCCCGCTTCGTGATCGGAATTCGTAAGTATAAGCTTTAGTTACTATCTTTTTTTTAATTGAATATACTTACAACGACGTGGAAGATAGAAGAAGAAGATTTAAAGTCATGCTAACTTGGTTTGTGACTTCTTTGGCATATTATACATGGCGAGAATTGTAGCTAAGGAAAAGGATATAAGTAATAAAATAACTTAAGATAGTATTTCTATACTATTTGAGTCTGAAACAGAATTTATATAGAATAAGAAACGCAAAGAATAATTTTCTAGAAATATTCGCATCGTTCCCACGTAGAGTATACTGATCATCTCCTTGTAGTGGTGTTTGCTCATCAATGAGGCTGTAACATATTGGTATTGTTATTATATCTTATCTAATACCTTAATAAAGCGAATAAACAATGGTAATACTGCTTGGACCCTTGCCCAAGTAGGTCACAATGTGTACTATGTGAAACACACCAAGTACAATCAGCAACGAAAGTCTAGAAACAAACGCAGATTTACGAATAGCTAAAAATGCTTAAAAATATTATATTATGTCGATGATCTGCAACTTTTCACTAGGATTCAAGTCTGTTTCTTATTTTCTATAGCCCGTATATTTTATTTATATATGTAGATGTTTAGAGAACTGCATTCCAAATTTGGTATCCGAAGTCGCCAACACGCAGGAAGCCAGAATGGTGATTAAAGCTCAACCCTTCCGTATATGGAAAGAAGCGTGAGCTCAGCTTATTTATTTTGTAATGTATTTGCAAGTTTACAGTAAAATTTCGATCCTAAAACTACTTCATTTCCAAGTTCCCAAATTGTATATATTTTAGTTTGTTGCACACACCAAAATTATTACATATCAAAATTTGCCATAACTTGTGTTGTTGTCTGTACACAAAAGGAATGTTTGAAGATGAGTGAGCCTGTCAAATAACTAGACAGTATGTCTTATTCTCTTGAGGAAAATGATGTTTGGGAATCGTTTACGGACTAAAATTTTGCTCGTGACGTTTAGTCTTCGTTTCTTGGCTTACTGTAGGTTTTGATACCCGGTTGTCATACGAGATTTATATGAATCATATTATATGTTCTATTTATTATTTATTTTACTTATTTATATGACTCCCAGCGAATTTGCGGACATGATTATGTATGTATTGATGGTAGGTATAATGCGATGACATTATTCAGTCTCAGAAGCTATTTATCGTAATATAGATATTTCAACGCATGTATTTATATATCGAGGAATGAAACCTGCGTTTTTATTTCAAATAGTTCGGTTAAATGTAGTTTTAGGCTATCATAAATGTTTGAATTTATATATGAATACTGACACACCGTATTTGACATAACCACATCAGGTTGAATGATTTTGGAGTCTGGATTTTTTTGTGAAAGTATCTGAATTAGTATTCCGACCAACGCCAAATTTTAGTACTAATATAAGTCTTGGACATTTTACCCTAATTTATGAAGACTTAAAATATCGGACGAAAAAAGGATTCGATAAAATCATATTTCTTATCGATGGGATCGAAATTATCCTCACCTCGTTCAAGACTTTTCGGGTTTAGATCTATACTATATTTTGCACTTTAGTTGGCTACCCTACGGGTAGGGTAGCTATTTTAAGCACTCTGATTATTTTACAATTTTCTCTCAAATGAATTTGTTTTTAGTCGTGAAGGTAATTTGATTCAAGCAGGATTTTTATTATCTCCCATAACAAGAATATCATAAAGGTCTTTAAATATGAGTGTTTTCATCATTAAAAAACCTGTATAAAATCTTATCCTAATCTCTAAATTCTGATCAGCACTTATATCAACCAGATTTCTCTGTAGCAACAATACACCTTAAATTTCGATTAGGTGGTCTAAGTATCGTTCTACTTTGTAGCAAAACTACCCTGCTTTGGTACATGGTGAACGAGACTCAAGAGCGCGGGTGTGGGGGGAGGGAGCGTTGGTGGTCAGCCGTGACCGCGGCCGCCGCCTTCAAAACCGCGGGACAGAGTACAGCCGCGTGTTACCCACCTAAAGGGCCTTTTTAGTACTTAGTTTCGAAATTTAGTGACTATACTTTATTCTTTTTTTATTTTTTTAGCAAAGGTATCCATTGTAGAGAGATTTTTTTGTTTTTTTTTGTTTATTGTGTTTAAGAACATTCTTTTGTTATTAATGTGTAAATATTTATAATAGGCTTATGAAATATTGTGTTTTCTGAAGTCGGTGCATAAAACAGGACAGTTAAAATTGAAACTAAATATAAAAACGTCATAGTTAGAATTAATAATTGTTTGCCAACACCGAGGTTAATTACACGTATAATTTTTGTGTCGATCGGTTTGTGCTATACGGGTATTATACTAGTGTTCCAAGTTTTACATCGGACCCAATAATTGCAGTACATTGTTATCTAAATTGTTATCATGTTCATAACTGTTATACTTAGTTTGTAGAGCATTTCTAGGCGGCCAATCATTATTTAGGCTAAAACAGCTGGGTCTACGCTCAGGTGCTTTTTGCATAGTTTAATATTTTCGTGAAACTAACGAACCGAAAATATTCAGGATAATACTGGCTTAGTGCCAGCGTCGACGGCGCTCCACACGCGCTTTTCCACAACATTTTGCTAGCGATTGATGAAGTTGTAACTTGATCAATCGCTCTGTAATCTGTATTGACGTCCTCTCCAACACCTACCGGCCTAAAAACGGCACGAAACATTTTTTCATATTACTTAAAACGAAACATGAATAAGTGTAAGGTGAATAAAATTGTGAGCAATTTAAATATTGTTAGAAAATTCGAAATATATGTACCAAGTTTTTTATTTCCCATTAGATTTTCAGCCGTTTAAACTTCAATTAATAGACAAATTTATAGTCACACAGTCGTTATTTATAGGAACGGTCAGTTAGTGTACAAAAAACAAGAGAAAAATAAAATGAAATCGGCCCAGTGTAGCGAACATGATGCTAAAACTGTGGGATCTAAATTACGGAACCAATAGACAGTGCGAGAGTTTGCAATTACAGCTGTCCGAACGAATTGTGTTCGACAATAAAAGCGATACTTTTATTGTTGCTGTAAATTGCCTTTCCGTTGTCGGGACGATGTCGTCGCGTTCCCGTTGCGTACTCTAGCAATAAGTTCATGTTGATTTAGGGTTATTGTCCAATGTCCAGCGAGTCCGCCGTCTGTCCGCATCACGTGCTGCATGTCTAATACGATGCACTTGTTTTACTTAAGGAATGAAGATGTTCCATTTAATGTTTGTATTTAAATTCTTCGTGTAGGGTAAAAAAAATATCTGACATGTAATATGTAGTTATTTTACGCAGCTTCTTTTAAAACGACTCCGAGATTTCACAAACACTCAATGCACCTGCAAAAAGACTCCCGTATTGAGGACAAGCATTCGTGGATCAGACGAATACTTGTCCTAAGCGAGCATTGAACCCGCGACACGTCGTGCACTGGGGTTTAAGTGGGGTTCCAACCACTCGGCTATCCATACAGTCAAAGTTATCATACCATTTGCCTTGTAGCAATAGAACAACCCTTTACTCATTAGCCAATAGATACTTATACTTACTTAGTTCTCATTTTAAGCACAAAGCAATATAGAAATACGTGTAATAATTTTGCAATTATTCAGTCACAGGAATTTAGAATTAGAAATTTTCATATAATAGACTTCTAAATATCATCAGTCTTTTATAAAACTAGGTTAAATGAAAGACACTTTTAATTAATGTACTAAGTCTTGACGTAGAGTTGTCTTCAATTGGCAGGACTGTTATAAAGTTTTTGTAAAAGGCTTCTAAAATTACAGTCTGGAAAGCCTTATAAAGGTACCAAAAATAGACAAAAGCATCGCAGATAACAATTGTGTCACATTAACGGTCTAGCTACTAATGTGTTCAACAAAAACAATAATTATAGCTCCCGGGAATTTTTGTCCTACGTAAAGTTAATTACATTTCCCTGTAAAAAACTGAACTCGATTCAACATGGACGTAGTCCCAAATCTGAGTCGTATCCAAACCTTGTTAAAAAGTCCACGACACATTTCAAATTGGCCAGGTGTCACGGGTCAGAGAACCCCGCTACATTCGCCGCCCGTCGAAGGATCGGCAAATACATTCACCAATTCTAATGATTCACTAATGACGTATCCTGAGTAGGGAATTACTGGAGTGATCCTCGCCCAATAATCTTCCGATTGACTCTTACATCTCCTGCCTACATATATATAAAGTGAGAATTATACCACTCAATAAACCCTCGCTACTGAGAGCAATGTCGGGAATTGTTTTGTACCACTAATTAGTTGCTGCTAATGATCGATATCAAGGCATCTCTTTGTACATATTTTAGTGATTAAATTTGTTTCATTTATCTGTCCACCTCTGTTCTACGTGGCCTGCGATTGTTTGCTGTTTAACCGTATCATTATGTTCGGGTAAATACCCTTACACGTTGGGAAACAAAATGTGTTCAATTCTCTCACAGTTGCACCACATTTACATGTTAACTCTGCTCGCTATTTCGCTTCATTTTAATTTTAGTTAAAAGTATTTTGGCGTAGAAGCATATTGTATTTAAGTACCTCGTACCTTTTTTGCTTAAATAAGTTTCTTATTGCTTGTAATGTGGCACTGATAGGCATAAATTGCAGCTAGTTGTAATATAATGTATATTGGTGGTGCGCAAATTAGGCAGTCGAGTGTGTAACGCCAAACATGTAACTTTCACACAAAGAAGCCGCAAGCAGTTCATATAGTGTAGACAATAGCAGATCGTGTAGATGTTATATATACGTACACAGTGTACCGCGGGCTATAGACACAACCCATCTCGAATCCCATTTCTAAGAATGGCGGTTTTCCTTTTTATCTCACAGTCAGAATACTGGCTGCCGATTGATGGAATCTTGTCGTTTTTATGGTTCTGTTTTCATTTTGTGTTTTTTTTTACATGTGTATACGGATTCTTATGTTTCCTGATAATTTTAAAGGTCTGTCAAAATAAATATTAAGAACAAATGAAACGTATTTTATATTATAAAGTGAACTGCACTAGAAAGCTATTCCGTGTCGGAGCCATATGCGATTGACTGCTATGAAAATAGAATACAGACGTCGAAGGAGTTCTAAACATCCAATATGTTTCTTTAAAGAGGTCGGGACATTATTATATTGTAAACTTCTAGGAACTTCGACGTTATTATGAAATAACTTTTAGTTTGTGTCGTATGTATATACTATTTCCATATAGCAAAATTTTGGAAGTACATATTCAAACTCTCAATAAAAATTGACACGAGACGTATATCTTATGACGGTAAATGGTTGAGTAGTATCAATTAATTGTCCAAAATAAAATCCGGATGATTTAAAGGTATATTTAAACAATATCATAGTCACGAATAGAAAACTTGGAATGGAATGACATCACCTGTAGATAAGTGACGTGACTTTTTCTTATCAGGTCAATACATTGGAGCGATTCAAGAAGCGTCTGCGCTCGGAGAAATGGAACTTGTCTACAAGCCTTGATAGCTCCTGATTCCTTTGTTTCTGGAGCATATAGAACTTACTCGCGGTTGAAAGTTTCGTAAATAGAATTGACAGTAGTATCATTTTTTCAAGACACAAGTGGAACTCCCAGCAAGGGTCGGTGGCGTCATTTTTTTTCCCGCAACCCGACCACGGCGTACTCTGGCCGGTCGTTTAGCAAAATGACGGACGGACCTTTTTTATCTCGCCCAACCGCAATTTGTTGCCGGCGATCTCTGCTTGCGATACACGGCCCCCGTTACGAACCCGAATACATTTAAAATTCCTATCCTATAAATATTTAGGTATTTCAATGTTGATGTCGATGCTTTTCCATTTCAAGTTCGACAAAGCCGGCGCCGCTAACGAGTACCGGGAACCTGGACGTGGACAGTTTGTATTTTTTCTACTGAAACGCATTAATGTAGCTGAACTTGCTGGCTCAAAGGATATTATTCGAAATACGGATATAAGAGGTGAATATTAAAACGTAAAGAGATTTGCTTATTATTTAAAAAAGTATACTGATCAGCTTTGTTTAGAGCATACAAGCTTTATTTTCCTCAAAACCTGATTCTGTAAACGAAAATCAACCACCACGTTTAGAAAATTACTTTTAATTAAAAGGTTTCTCTGAAAATTACAATATCCAGAATATACATGTACGTAACCAGGCCAAGTAAGTAGTATTAAAAATAGAAGACCATTACTTTTAACCCGAATTTTTTTCAGGACAGCAGTGTACTAGTCAATAAATGAACACATCTTATAATTACAAACTTGTGCGGGTAGTTCGTGAAAAGGGTACCGTCCGTCATCCTTTTTAAAAGTAACCGTCGTTTTCAACAATAGAACTCGACTGTGTTGTCACGAGTTTCTCCTCGGTGAACTTTTTCAATTCATGTCATGTTTCATATTATTTTCTGCTAAAGAAAGCCGATCTTTTGACTTAACAAAGAAATTGCTGAACGCCGAAACTTACCCGTCACGGTGTCGAGTGAGAGCGCCGTTTCAATAAAATAAAACTTTACGCAATGTGTACCTACTTTTTTTTTTTTGCAAGTCATAAGCTTTATAACTTGTGTTATTTCCTACATTCTATGTTTGTTCTGTTGTTTTTGTCTTTATCGTTGTTTATTCATCGATGGAAAAAAGATTTGGAGTTCTTGATAAAGTTTTTCATTTCGTTTTTTATTTCGGAAATTCTCTTTAAAATACATTCGTATTGTGATGTACACGATTATAAATTAATAAACATTGCGGGTACGAACCGTCCTCGCGCACTACTACCCCCGGAGCGGTCGCGGCGAGTGGACGTGTCGCAGGCGCATTGAACATAATAAGTATCTGTTTTATTTGTTATCCTACCTAAACTAATTGTGTACGTGGGAGACAGCACAAACTGGCGACGAGGAAAAAGAACGTGAGTAAATAATTTCATTTTACACGACTACAAAATGTGAACCTTGTGTTATCAGTATGGTTACGATTTTTCTAATACTATACGAAAGGGTTGCAGTGTCTTAACAAATCCTAAATAAATATCAGCTTAAAATCGTTTCATAATCATATTAAAGGAAAAGAAAGGTTAATATTTTAAAATAATAAGCTTCGACTGACCTAAATTTACTAATACCATTAGTAAATTTATCAATTACGTAATTATTATGATAACTAGAATGCTCTAAATCATGTTATTAACTGTATTAATATAGCATTTGCGTGGTAAATAAATCCGTATTGATAGCAAAAGGTTTGAACCTGTGAACATAGTCGTGAAAGTTATGCTATACATACCAATATAATTAGCTCCTCTGGGGTATAGTTGGTACATCCATTAATTAGCTTGCTGATTTTGATCCTAATAAGAAACTTATTCACTTTCCGTTGTGAGATTTGCCAATTAGTTGATAAATAAGTTTTACTTATAGTGACATCCTATTTTAATTTACCCTCATAAATTTATCTTAAGCGGATTCAAGCCCACAAGTAAATAGTACACAACCTACGAAGTAGATAAACGAGGCAGTAATTAAGGACACAACTACTTTACTGTCAGATGGTACGAGCTATTGGGATATACCGATTATACATCCAACAAAATGTGCCTGTATGTATTAGCCTAGTCGGGATAACAATCCGACCGAGTAAGTGCACCGTATAACGAACGAGTAAAAACTCGTCAAGGTCACGTAAACTGTCATTCGATTTTTATGTCTAAATGTCAGTTTATGCTATTAAAAGGTCGTTCCAAATTGAAATTGAGACTGCTTCCAAAGTAATAAAAGGTCAGCTCTAAGCTAAGCTCATGAGATTTACAATTTAAAATATTAAATAAAGCTCTATTAGGTTACTTATTGATGCAAATTTAAATAATAACTACCTACAGTTAGATAAATAATAATTAGTAGTTAATACACATCTAAATGAATAAAGAAAATGTTTAATAGTTAGACCAGTAAAGATAAATAATAATAATAATAATAAAAAAAAAAAAAAAACAAAAAAAAAAAAAAACTACCTCCGCGTTTATGTACTTACAGATCGTCCCATAATGTCGTCTCAACTACCGGCTATGGATAACTTTGACTGTGAAGGCGATTCAAATTCACTAGGCCATCGTTGGGAGAAATGGAAACGCGCCCTAGACATTTACCTTCTAGCTGCTGGTATTGACAAGCCTTTAAAAAAACGAGCCGTTCTACTGCATACTGCCGGCCTCGCGTTTCAGGAAATTTATTACAATCTTCCCGGCGCACATGTAGAAGAGACGGAATCTAACGACGTTTTCAAAATTGCTGTCGAAAAACTTGACGCGTACTTTTCGCCCAAACAAAGCTTCCTGTATGAGAGGCACATCTTTAGACTATTAAAACAGGAATCCGGCGAAAAATTCGAAAAGTTCTTAGTCAGATTACGTAACCAAAGCAATAAATGCAATTTCGCGCGCAAAGATGATGATCTCATAGACCAAATAGTAGAAAAATGCAGCTCCTCTGACCTAAGGAAAAAAATCCTAAAATTAGGAGATGCGGTTACCATAGATCAAATTATTTTGGAAGCAAATACTATTGAGACTGTCGAGAGACAGTTCCAAGGATTTCAAGGAAATTCCAGCCTCGATATTAACAAAATTGGAACAAGACCTAAAAATATCAATATACGGTGTACTAGATGTGGAAGTCAATATCATGACGGCAATAGTGATAAATGTATGGCAAAAGATAAAATCTGCGCGAAGTGTGGGTATACGGGCCACTTCAGGAGCCAATGTCGCACCAGACAAATAAAACGAAAGGCAATACCGGACGCTCGTAGATCGCATAATGCTAAAAAATCTAAATTAAATGATCCTTCATCTAGAGCATTGAATGAAAACACTACAACTACCTCACCCACTAAGGAACAAACAAAACCAATTCCACCAAATATCAACTACGTGTTTCATATAGACGACGATGCGGAAATAATGTGCCAAGTCGGAGGTGTCAAGGTAAAAATGCTTATAGACTCGGGTAGTAAGACAAATATAATTGACGATAAAACCTGGGAATATTTGAAATCAAACGCGGTTGGTGCAGTAAACCAGAAGAAAGGTTCTGATCAAGTTTTTATGGCATACGGGTCAAAAGACCCGTTAGAGGTGCTTGGTTCATTTGAGTCTACAATCGCAATAGGACCCGAAAAACAATCTGCCAAATTTTACGTCATAAAAAATGGTACTCGAAATTTGTTGGGTAAAGAAACTGCCATGAGACTTAAAATATTAAAATTAGGGGTGAGTATAAATTCCTTAGACACAGAGACTGACACATTCCCAAAATTTAAAGACGTTCAGCTTGATATTGCGATAGACAAATCAGTAACTCCAATTTGTCAGCCATACAGAAGGGTACCCATCCCACTTGAAAATAAAATTAATGACAAAATCGCTAAATTTGTAAAACAAGATATCATTGAGCCTGTCGATAAAGCTTCTAGTTGGGTATCTCCACTCGTACCAATTTTAAAAGCTGATGGCGATGTTAGGCTTTGCGTTGACATGAGATGTGCTAATAAGGCAATTCTACGGGAGAATCATCCTTTACCCACAATGACACAACTCCTTCCGAAATTGCACAAAGCTCGTGTATTTTCTAAGCTGGATATAAAAGACGCATTCCACCAGGTGGAAATAAAAGAAGGATGTCGGGACATAACAACATTTATTACTAGTAAAGGGTTGTTTCGTTATAAGCGGTTAATGTTTGGGATATCGTGTGCACCAGAACATTTCCAAAAAATTTTAGAAAGGATGCTTCTCTCTTGCGAAGGTGTCATAAACTTTATCGACGATATCATCGTGTTTGGAAGTAGCGCGGAACAACATAACGCTAGATTACAAAAAGTTATGCATACATTAAAACAAAATGGTGTATTACTGAATAAAAACAAATGTATGCTCAATAAGTCTAAAATTGAATTCCTTGGCCATGAACTATCTTCAGAAGGTATTCAACCTCTAAACAAATATGTAAAAACTATAGCGTCTTTTAGAGAACCAAAGTCAGTGGAGGAAGTTCAAAGCTTCCTGGGACTTGTTAATTACATCGGAAAATGGATTCCGAACTTAGCCACTGTTACTGAACCGATTCGCGAAGTTTTGAGGCACAAGCTTTCCAAACACGCTGATATTTCCGAATTCTGGAAAAATAGACAAGCAAACGCGTTTGCTGAATTAAAAAGAAGTTTAAGTAACCTACGCACCCTAGGATTTTACGACCCTCATGACAAAACGCAAGTGATTGCAGATGCCAGCCCTGTAGGGTTAGGAGCAGTCCTCATCCAATATGACCTGCATGGTCCACGAGTTATCGCATATGGTCACAAGAGTCTTAGTGAGGTCGAAAAGCGATATTGTCAGACCGAAAAGGAGGCTTTAGCATTGGTTTGGGCCATAGAACATTTTAGCATGTATCTCTATGGCTTAAAAGAGTTTGAATTAGTCACCGACCACAAGCCTCTCGAGGTGATATTCGGGCCACGATCTAAACCCTGTGCAAGAATAGAACGTTGGGTATTAAGGTTGCAATCCTACAATTATAAAGTAGTATACTGTTCGGGGAAAAACACCATAGCTGACTCACTTTCTAGGTTATGTCCCAATCAGAATTCACAGCCTTACGATGATGGTCATCATGTTAACCAAATAGTTCAATTCGCGAGACCCTTAGCCGTATCCACTGAAGATATCATCAGTGAGTCCATAAAAGATGTCGAAATCCAATTAGTTAAAGTTGGTCTGTCAGATAAACGCTGGGATCCAAAAGTGAATAATTATAAACTCTTTGAAAATGAACTCTGGGTTCACGAAGACATATTGTTACGTGGAAATAAAATCGTAATACCTAGGAACCTCCGTAAACAAGTGTTGACATCGGCTCATGAGGGTCACCCTGGCATTGTCGCTATGAAAGGCAGGCTTCGAACTAAGGTGTGGTGGCCAAAGCTTGATAAAGACGCCGAAAGTATGGTAAAAAGCTGCCAGAGTTGCACTTTAGTGTCAGGGCCAAGTCCTCCTGAGCCGATGAAAAGACGAGAATTGCCATCCCAACCATGGGTCGATATAGCCGTCGACTTTCTAGGTCCACTTCCGAGTGGGCACCACTTGTTTGTTATAATTGACTACTTTAGTCGATACAAAGAGATCAAAGTCATGAAGTCAATAACGTCACAAGAAACAATTGCCGTATTAAAAGAAATCTTTTCAAGGTTAGGTGTACCCGTTAGTATGACATCTGATAATGGACGTCAGTTCACCAGCGAGGAGTTTAAATCCTTCTGCTTAGAATTTGGCATTAAACTTTATCATTCTATACCGTATTTTCCACAACAGAATGGCGAAGTCGAAAGACAAAATCGCGACATAATTAAGCGTCTTAAAATAAGCCAAT
This sequence comes from Trichoplusia ni, assembly GCF_003590095.1. Taxonomy (NCBI): domain Eukaryota; kingdom Metazoa; phylum Arthropoda; class Insecta; order Lepidoptera; family Noctuidae; genus Trichoplusia; species Trichoplusia ni. The sequence continues at coordinate 6,840,169 of NC_039486.1, read as the reverse complement.
GCCAGAGATCTGATTGGAAGGATGATCTCTTAAGCTACCTTATGATGTACAACAGTACACCACATAGTACGACCGGGAAGACACCATCGGAACTGTTTTTCAACCGTCAGTTTAGAGATAAAATCCCTTCTGTTGTAGATGTCGAAAATAGGCAAGTAAATTTCGAGGTTTATGACAGAGACAAAATGATGAAAGAAAAGGGGAAGATAAGAGAGGATAGGAAAAGAAAAGCACGAAACAACGACATAAGTATAGGAGAAAAGGTTTACGTAAAAAATTTAATTAAAGAAAATAAATTGACCCCAAATTTCAGCCCTACACCACATACCGTGATTAGTGCCAGTGGAGGCGATATAAATATCAGAAATGATGAAACTGGGCAAGAACTGCGAAGAAATATAATACATCTGAAAAGGGTACAAGGTCAATGGAAGATACATAATCAGGAGGAAGATGAAAATTATGAATCTAAACATAGTTCAGGAATGGAAACAGATGAAGAAGAATGAAACAATATAAGCGCTATTAAAGTTAGGATAAGCATGATTTGCAACTAGACTTATATAATCGATCAATTTCAAGATTTATTGAAAAGGAGAGATGTGATGTACACGATTATAAATTAATAAACATTGCGGGTACGAACCGTCCTCGCGCACTACTACCCCCGGAGCGGTCGCGGCGAGTGGACGTGTCGCAGGCGCATTGAACATAATAAGTATCTGTTTTATTTGTTATCCTACCTAAACTAATTGTGTACGTGGGAGACAGCACACGTATTAAGTGCGTTTATGTTGTATTTTTTTTGTCAAGTTGAAATGCCATATCATTATGTGGATTTTATAAACATGGCTAATATGGGTTCAACAAGGGTCCAAGTTTGATAGGTTAATTCTCTCTTCTCTGTTTTGACAATTAAATGGTGGTTTAAAATAAATACATCAAGGTATAATTTCATTGTTTTACAACTTGAATATGTCTTGAACATTTGTTTTTAAACAACTCCCGCACTAAGGAATTTTATCCACAATCATTCAGTCAAATGCACAAAAACACAGGTTTAGCATTCTTGGATCACACAAAGGCTTGTCCTACGCGGGGATCGAACCTGCGACTCGTTGCGCGCAATGTATTTTGGCGTTGAGAACCCACTCAGCTATCTGTGCAGTCAGCATTTCTTTGATACCTAGTTAGAAAGGGGAAGATAATAGACTACTCCGAAATGTCAAGTTTTTGGGTTAATAGCATACACTTATCGTATATTGCGTCATAACTATACAAAAATGTTTTCTTACCAAGAAATAACAACAATTTTTATACGAGTAACGAGTACCTTATTGTTTTCGTTTTGTGGAAATGTAAGGTACCTCGGTAACTGCGCAAACATGTAGATCGTCTTAAAATTTCAGAAGAATGACGTGCGAAGCCGTGTTTTGAAATTTTGAGGAAGGAAACGAAGAAACTCAGGACAATAAGAGGATAAGTAACGCCAAGCCGTGTCCAAAAAAATATTTAAAGTGAAAAAGTCTTTCGAATTACATTTTGATTGTACGTAAAAGTCATGAACCGGGACTGAAACGACTTCTGTACGTGTTTTAAGTGCAACTTGAGACAGGAGTTTGCATTTTGGAACCTACGTCGGTATGTAAAAGCAATGTAAACTGTTATCACGCCATTTCTTCGTGAGAATGAGGTATTTAATAGAGTGGTAGCCGTCGTGTTGAATGTTTAGTCGATGTTGGCACGTTGCTACAGAGTTGGGGCTCGCTGAGTGAATAAGCAGTCTCGTGCCTGGTTTTCGGTAGTTATTGTTCGTTGAAGTATTTTGTATACCGATTAAGCTTGTATGGTAAATACTTTCGAGCTTTACTTATGCCTATGATGATATGAGATACCGGTGAACGACTTTGTGATGAGGTTTCATATGATATACAGACCAGTGTTTTTATCTTTAAATATTACTAAATTATTTACGCTACTCTGATTGTATTTTTTTTTATCTTAGTTTAATCTTTAACTATCAATGATAGTATGCGCTCTAGCCTAAGTTGAAAATGTAATTTTATGGGGTTTCGTAACCAAAGGATAGAATATAAACTGAGGCACTGCTGTCTGTCCGTCAGTTACCTGGCTGCACCTCATGAATCGTGATAGCTGATATTTGCACAGACAATGGATTTCTGTAACCTCTATAAAAAATATAAAAAAAATAAAGATATAGGTTAAGCAACGGTTGCTACGGTCAGAACTTGTTTTTGTGACTAATCAATTTTATGTGTGTATAATTTATTTGACACTTCTCTTTTTCTCCTACTAGACTAAACTTACTTTGTAAGACATCACTAAAAATGTCTAGAAAAAAATAACTCGAATAAGAAATAACAGATACACGTAGAAGAGGTTTTTCTTCATTACAAAATACCGTTAGTACGCAACCTCTACAATGGGATTTGAACGTCCTTTCCAAGCTCAATGATATGCCCTGGGATTTTGTAAATAAAATTGAGCACGGTATAATGCGAACGCAGGTAGACTCGTACGTTTATGCGATTCAACGGGTAAATAATAATATGTATGTAAATACATTCTATTGAGCCGAGTTAAGGAATCAATTTGTAAAACAGCAAAACAGAGAAAGGTATGTGAGTGGGCGTTTAACCCCGATTCGCGGTCATGTTGATTTTTTTAGATTTTCACAAACTTTTTCCATTTGGGGATTGCTCGAATTTCGGTAAATTTAAAACGATTCAAAAGTCTATTAATCTATGTTTTAGAGTATACCGGTATTTGTCGGGTATCTCTTTATGTGATACTTCATAATGTTACTTTATTCGCTCGAAACTGTAACTTGATTTTGAACTAAAAGCAAACGTATTAAATATCCATGTTGCTCAGTACGAATACATTTGTAATGATATACGAACGTAGATTTTGTATTTCACTCGTTTGTTATGTAAATTTACCTTTCCTTAGTTAGTCCAATATAGCGTACGGGCGGGCAAAGTGAAGGAAAATGGTCGACGTGGCCGACGGTCGGTGTTGGCTTGGTATTAACTTTAAATTAAAGTATCGAGATTTTGTAAACTCATTAAAAAAGATTCCCTTTCACAACAAAGTCGAGTGCGTTACAAACAAAGCACCTGTATACTCGTACGACTTAACAGAATATGTTTTGTAAAATTGCTGGTCGTATGAAAGCGTATCTTCATTATACCTTTAATATTTATCAGTAAAATTACGCATATGTAAGTGTACTTCAAGGAGGAAAGCATTTATTAATAAGAGTATTTTACAATTAAGAGTTTCAGATCTGTAAAAGAGATGCTTTAAACGTAATAAAGCATTCGAATAGGAATGTTTTATAGACATTAAGATCCCATACACATAAAAGACAGCATTCTCTATAAGCATTCCGGCTTCAGCTAAATAGACCGAGAGCAACTCCAGGAGCGTACACCGCAAAGAGTCAATTTTCAAAAATGACATCGTTAAAAATAGTGGGGGAGCTAGTAACAGTTTTCAAGGGAACTCATTACCAAACTCCTTGAGGTACTATTTCGGGTGAATAGGACGGCGGCGCGGCGAGATAGCGCGCTTATGAGCGATATCGCGACAAACGAAGTGAGCTCGGCGTCGCTCGGCGCTCGGCGCTCGGGTACTCCCCGGCGACGCGACGCTCGGCCCAGCGCACGATTCTAGCGAATTCACTCAAGCCCCGGCCAGACCGCTTGTTAACTACGAGATTTATTGGCCGCAGACGCTTCCTGAATGTATTCGGAAGTATTTGATGATTCTACAATTGAATTGGTTTTAGTGCAGGAAGCGACTTAGACTTGACATTTTAAACTTAATGTAATTGTAACGCCGTGTTACACAGACTCACTATGAATTACACATCTCAGTAAAAATAAAAAGTAATAATAATTGTAGTGTATAACAGAACACTCACAGGCACTTAATATCTACGGTAGGTAATTTAATTACTGCAGAGCTTTTTGGACAGGATAGGACAGAAGAAAGAGCTCCTTAATTTAATTTAATTACCAGTTAATGCGTACGTGTTAACAACAGAGACCACACTTGTGAGGTTTCTATTGTGATCCAGTTTTTCAGTTCAGCCAATGTGTGTACCTATAGGAACTATACGTATACGAATATATACGTATCTACTTTTATTTAACCAAGGTAATTTGATCATTTCTGAAAAAATAAACCCGGACTAAGGATTCCGTACAAATTGGTTCAAGATAGTTTTTATTTAATAATAATGGTCACTCATCAAAATTATTGTACCAATATACATCACCCTATCTCATCATAAATTAATCCGTCTATTTATATCTATATCTATACTAATATATAAAGCTGAAGAGTTTGTTTGTTTGAACGCGCTAATCTCGGGAACTACTGGTGCAAATTGAAAAAATATTTTTGTGTTGAATAGACCATTCATCGAGGAAGGCTTTAGGCTATGAACCATCACACTGCGACTAATAGGAGCGAAGATACAATGGAAGATGTAAACAAAAACAGGGCGGGTATAAATCATAACTTATATTTTCTACCCACGGGGACGAAGTCGTGGGCAACAGCTAGTTTAATAATAATGGTCACCCATCAAAATTATTGTACCAATATACATCACCTTATCTCATCAAAATAAACAGTCTATTTATATCGGTTCATACGATACAGCCTGCTTACAAACGGAAGGGCAGACTTACAGGCAGCAAAACCCCAGTCATACACTTAGACTACGGAAGCCGAGTGAACAGGTTTCGCATTCATTAAAAATGTACCTCCTATATGAATATAGATTTGCTATTGATGGTAATTTTTTTCTTCTTTTATTTCTTTTAAAAACGACTCGCGCATTAAGGAATTTAATCCTTGTGTCATGGGGGTTTTACAAACATACAAATCACATACACAAAGACACCCAGACTCAGAACAAGCATTCGTGGATCACACAAATGGTTATCCTATGCGGGGATCGAACCCGCGACACGTCGCGCACTGTGGGTTTGGTGTAGTGACCTCAACCGTAGTAGTCGAATTATACCTACTAATATCTAGTTGGGCATTGCAGATATAATATTAAACTTATACGTACTTTTATGTTACACGTGTATTCCTTTTAAATGTTACATGCGTAAGTTTTTGAACTTTATGTTAAAGTTGGCAACACTACGTTTGTATGTAGTTGTTGGTCACTGGGGATTTGTTGCGGATACTCGGTGCTAACAGATAAGAGAAGGTATTTCCCAAGATACGCAGAACTTTATTTATCGACTTTCTACCCCACACTTATAAAAATAACACCCCCCCCCCCCTCACTTATAAAAATATCCCGCTGTCAAAATAAATACCGTTTTAAATATACTGTCTCGTATTTGAGCGTTTTGACAAACCATTCTCTGATAAAAATACGTTTTTCATTGAGCATGATAGTTTTGTGAATATTTTTTTTGGATTGTTTGTTAGCACGCTGAAAGTATTGACGTAAATGTCATCACATCAACAAACCGTAAAAGGAATACAAAAACAACTAACACATAAGTAAAACATTAATGAAACAATTCTCAGGGTTTAAAATATGAGGCCCGCAAAGTTACTTATACTGTTTAATTTTAGAGAAAAGGGATATTCAAAATAGCAACCGTCGGTTTGCGGTCTCGAGAAAATAGAGCCAGATACAAATTGCAGCTCGACTAAGATAAAAAGGGCCCGTCATTTTGTTAAACGACTCGCAGTCCAAGCCAGTACAAATAACACTGGATCTACATCAATACTGTACGTATACGAACGTGGCCAATTAATTAATTAAAGCGCCAAATGTATTTCTACTTCAGTGCCTGTTCGCGACACTATTCCAATTGTTTAGTTAATACGAATTACCGGTAATAGGACAAGGTACCTCTTAATTTAGTTTCGGAATCAAATTGAAATCAATTTTCATATCAGATTGTTTTTTAGATTCGATTTTAATGTGGAAAATATTTTGAAAAAGCAAAATTTAAAGATAAATCTATACTAATATAAAGTTTAAGAGTTTGTACGGCTAGTCTCAGAAACGCCTGGTCCGTTTTGTAAAAAATACTTTTGTGTTAGACAGTCCTTTTATTGAGAAAATTAATAATTAATAGGAGCAGAGCAGTAATAAAATGTATTACAACAACGAGAAGAATATATAGCATTCGAGGAAGATTAATAGTACTTTTAGAAATCGTTTTTAAAATTAATTGGACTTTATAAGCCACTGGTTGTATGGTATTGGTGGTTTGGTATTTTTTGGTAATAAATACCAAACCACCAATACCATAGACCGACATACAATACCGTAGACAGGTAATAGCCCGTGATGCTCACAGTTAACGATGCTTTATATTTTTGAAAAAAAAAAAATAGTTTTCGTGATACAATCCCACAAACTTTATCGCCGATGTTTTTTAATACTAGTCCTCACCACAGCTTAGACTATTTTTCAGTCAGTTCCAGTCTCACTGGATGCCGCTAAGTACCAGTGCACAGTGGAACTCGTTATCACGCACTCCACACACCAATCCACGCATTGACCGTCTCAAGCGTAGTTTAAACTGTGATCGATCAAATTGTGCAGTTTCAACTTAAACATAAGCTCTTCCACGAGCTAATATTATAAATAAAGATAAATAAATGATTCACGGATACGGACACAAGTTTCAAAACAATATAATATTATGTATTCTATTAATACTGCAGTCTAATTAGTGAGGTTAGTCAAACGTGCAGTCTTAGGTACTAATTTAGTTAAAAGCCGTATTATGAGTTGTTTACAACCGAGGGGATATTCCTATCGTAAGTAACAAGCGCGAGAAATATTCGAGCAGAAACTTAGGAAACGGTTTAAGAAACATTAGTTGATATTACAAGATGTTAGCAATTCACAATTATTGGTTTATCAATATATTCTAAATTTCTCAGTGGAAACTATACCAAAATTTCCATTTTAGAACTGTGTACCTACATTAGACTACATAAAAATAACTACATAGTAAAAATTAAGTATACACTTTTATCAAATCGTAAAAAAAGACTTTAACCAAAGCCAGGAAACGTGGCGAGAACGCTGACAGCATTTCCACGTTGAACAGCAATGCATATTCCTCGAGCAAAAAATAGACCAGCCCTCTGATCACGGGTGAAGTTCTTTGTACGGAACACAACGCAAAATGGATCAAAAATATAATAAAAAAAGACTTATTATATTACCGCCGTTTAAGAGTTATAAGTGGACTTCGAACTTGGTTCAACCCGCGATCTCGCCGTAGCGTCAGCTCATGATTAAGGACTCCGTTTGGTATACAACTAGTCGGGCGATCCCGATAAATACGCGTGAGTAAACTGCTTACTAACTTAACTTAGCTATTAAGAAAATATTTTGTACTCGTATTTACCTTCTTGCTAATAGTTTTCATTACTGTTAGGCGTCAAAATTGATAAAAACACTCTTATATTTCACAGTGTTAGTCGGCGCTTCGTCAATTCAATATTGACACAGCGCCGAAAAATGCCGTGTGAAATTTAAGAGGCGATTGCGTCGTTTATCTAGCCAGTGGAGTTTTTATTTTTCCATGTTTGTCAGTTTTTAGGCAAAAATCACTGGATCAAAAAGTTTTTGTATTGCAGGAGAAGTTTAATTAAAATACTGAATAACGTTCAACGCTTTTTATTCTTTTGAATGTCTTTGATATTGCTTTTTAATTGGCCTACATAATACGAATAATAATAAAAAAGTGCTAGTTTCTGCAGTTCTTCTTGCACAGAAAAGTAACAAGCATTTTTTGACTAAATAAAATTCAAAAATGGGCTGGCATGAAATTAGATTCGTTAGTTTTAAAATGAAAAAGAAATCAAAATACGAATTTTGCTTCTATTTTGTTTACAGAATACTATTAAACACAACAACAATTTCTTGTTTAAAAGTGGTTTAACACGGGAGTTTTTTTATGTTGGATTAAATAATTTGATCCATGAAAATACTGTCACTTTTCACACACAAGGCGTTATTATCCCGAGTACATACACAGGATCATTGCAAGTCACGGCTGTCAATAACTAAATTAACTAAAGACGTGTACGTTTAAAGATAATCATTATAATAGAGCACCCTTATCTAGCAAGAGTTATTGTAACTGTTTCTCGGTAGACAATTACGGAGAGCGATAAACATCTGATAAACACAACGGGAATTTATTCAACGCGCGCTCAAATCATACTATGAAAGCAGTTTCATGCTAATTCTGTAGCAGTCGGAGGGATTTAAAGCAAAAGTAATCAAAAGTGAAAAGGAATATTGTAAGCGAATATAATTGCGTTTGCTAGGTGTACTAAGTTTCGAATCGTACGAATGAAACTCAAGGTAAACTGACATCTGCAATTTTACTTACATTTATAACAATAACAAAAATATTTTTTTAACTCCGACAGGGATACAGATTTAAAAAAAATATTTGGGTACGTGCTTATTATTTTATCTTGAAAACAAAAAATGAAGGGGTTATAGTAAAATAATCTCGTGTGACGTTACTTACAAGTAGGTACGCCTTTTACTAGCAAGTGATGTTTCTAGCCCCCACTACCATACACTTTATGACCTTAATTGTTCTAATCTTCATAATTTTTAATGATTTGAGATAATTTAATATACATATTTTCAATGATTTTCGGCAATCTGTCTGACTGAAAAAAAATCTAAGTGGTCCACTTAGATTTTTTTTCAGGCAAATACGTTATTATAGATAAGCCAGTATGTTATATCCTATCGACAATCGAAAAATCCTCGACTATAAACTCTTTGTCAATCTAGACCGTGCTTATAAAGTTTTTGAACGCGAGTCAGAGTAAAGTTGGATGCTAAACCGACCTATTTGTTTTATCGTGACGTGCGCCATCGGCGATACGTATGCCTTTTCAAACGTCTCTTTTTCTCGTTCTAAATCCGTGATTTAATTCAAGTCTCAAACTAAAAATATGCAATGGATGCGCATATATCTCAGTGAAATGCCGTCAGCTTGTCGTTCGATAAGTGATAAATCGGTAGTTATCACTTTATGGTAGAATTAAAAGTTTTGTGGCGCGATGTAAACTTAATAATAATATTTATTGCTGAGATAAGTTCACGTAATAACAATTTATTTAGCAAGGGCTCGTTAACTGTTATCAAAACGTGCGCAGCAGTCGCGCAACTTTGCCTGGGAGCTAGGATGAATGAAAAGCTCTTTCATCGTGCACACTCTTTGTCTATCCCCGAATTCATGTGTAAGCTGTCACGAGGGAGGCTCTGATGACGCCACAATAAAGTGCCGTACACTTGCTTGCAACATAAGGAAAAACACGGAACATTTTACGTTACCTTCTATATTTGTAGTCGTATATTATGTTTGTTTATCCAGTGACTACGCACTCCAAACATTACATGGCTGGTTTTAGTTTTATCCACGTTAAAATTGTATAAGTTTTGTGAGAAACGACTTACTCCTAATATCGAATGTTTTTGTATTTTTTAAAGTTAGTATTTCAGACTTAAATGTTTATTCTAGTATCTATTTTAAACTAATATTCGGGATTAGTCTTTTTATATCACTTCTGAACTCAATTAAGATATCTTTTTATTTAGCAAATTTATTCCGACATCAGCGACAAAATCGCCTTTTATTATTTTTTAATTATTCTACGACATTTTTCTTTATATAAATGTACATTCTTATGAAGACTAGTTGATTTGCTCTACAGTGTACAGAAGTACGCTGTATACTTTCAAAGGGTGGAAAATTCGCCGTATGCGTATTTAAAGCCTAATAGCTGTGTCTACCGGCGTGAATAGAAAAGTAAGTATCGGTGAGGACTACAAACACAGGATCCTGTACACGTGTGTATTAAAGTACACCTATCTGTACAACCTGATTTGGCGATAGTACCTGCATTTCCATTAATACAAAGGTACTCTGTTAAAGAGGTCGGCCTTTTTTTTAATACGACATTTCTTTTTAAAGAATAACTAGTTTGCGACCTCATCATATTTTTGATTTTTGAATACAGAGTGTGTAAGTAATCCGATTAGCGGCGTTGCTTGTTGAACTGTCACTTGTCTCAAGGCAGGACTTAGGATAAAGTCTGTAGTGAAATCAACAACGAAAAAGTACGGATCGCTATTTAAAACCTTTCACATTTTTTTAAATCGTATAAGCAAAGGTAGTTACCGGGTTATTCCCAAAATACAAAAACGTCTAAAGAGAAAAATCTCGATGCTCAAGCTAATTTATCTAGTTCAAGTAAGTTTAAGCAAGTGTAAGAAAGAATGGGTAAATAAATGAAATTGTTCAGCTGCTGCCGGGAAAACGCTCAGAACTAAGTGAAGGAAGAGTAGCCAGCATGATTAATTACAAAGTTAAACAAAAAGAATAATTTCTTCAGAGGTAATATGAAAGTGACTTCTACTGCGCTTTATGTGTAAGTAAGTACCTACGTATAAAGTTTCCTTTTGTGTGTAGCCCCACTGTGTTCCCGTAGGCCTCATCTTGACTCTCTAAGGATGAATGCATCCTTAAGTAGAAGATTTTTGTACGTCGACGTGCTCCTTTTGTGTTCAGAAGTAGACGCGATATCCTGATTTTAGTTTTAATCCATTTATGGCTTAATTAAGAGCATGCTTATGCCAAGATGTTATGGATTATAGCTTATCTAATATTAAGGGTATGTTCCCAACATGTTATGAGGTAGCCATTTTGATCGAGTTATGTCTTTACTATCCGTTTGTCACATTCGTGTTTTACGGCTGCAGCCCTAACCGTAGTTTCCTAGGAGAACTGTAACGTCGCCTTAATAATTAAACGCGCGTGGCCCAGCATAACGAATAGCCCAGTTAATTTATGCCTTCCGATCTTATGAGTAGGACATTAAAAGGTCCTCATGGGAAAGTCTTCTCTAATATAATTTAATTAACAAATGCATAAATTGGCCCCAATTCTGTTCCCCCAAAATAAACGAGTACATTTACATATTGCCTGTTCTGGTTTGTATTTACATTCATTTTGATTAATGTCAATTTGATGGGCGTTAAATATTCAACCAGACTTATTTATGAATATGAGTCGTTAAGTTCCGTATTGAACAGAGTATAAACTTGGTCTGGGTAATGGCGATTTATCAAGTGAATGGTACTCGGTGAGATACTACCCAGAGGCTTGGTCCAATCTCTCACCAATAGCGTATTATTTATTAGATTGCCTAAGCCTTCGATTATTATTATAGCTCGCTGCAGATAGCTCTTAAATAGTCCGCAGTAGTTAGCGTATAGTCCAAGAATACAACTTCTTACTTATGAGTCTAGTTTGACATGCTAATAAGTAAAATGAAAAGAAGAAAAGAACAAAAATTCTATAATTGTTAATTAAGTCGCATTTTTTGAATAAATCGGAAATATAATTTTATTTATGTTGCAGGATAATTAATGTGAAGATATTAAAATCATGTTTTGCCGCTCAACTTTTGTTTTGTGATTAGCATAATACGCGGCGGCGGCGTTGCGTTAGTCATTAAAATGCTTTAAAATAAACTGCAAGTCATAAAAAGAGAGAAACGGGTTAATATTTTTTAGCAAGGGTAATAGCTTGCGAGGGTCCATCAATAACGTAGAAACATGTACACACACCTACTGCTTAGCTCGTAAAAGAAAATATTTGATGGATAGCGCCATCATACACAATTTGTTTCCACAATATTGTCTGATAAATTATTCCAGTTTTATAGCTCATTCAACCCTATTATAGCCATTCCCGAACACAACCGTTGCTTAGTCAAAGACGTGAACGAATAATTAAAAATTAGCACTTTAATCTAATAAGCGGCCGGCGCGCTTCACTTTGAGATCACTAAGTAGTAAATTAACTTTCATAATTGCATACTTGTAATTTGCCGAGTCGAAAACCGAGCAAACTAGTAGCTATCCGACCGTGTTTAATTTACAAATTCAATTACTATAAATTATTCTATTTCCGTTACTAAAATTATACAGGTAAGGAGAGCAAGTTTTATTTAGCCGGAGCGGCGGCGCGGCGTCGCGAGATACGCCAGATGTAGACATCGCGGGGAACTGCAGCAATACGAACAGACAGAAAAAATAAAAGGAGCGAAATAAAAGAGTGTCTCAGCCTATTTCAAATGTAAATCTCTGTCGTTGTAACGGGTCGGCTCTCCTGAAAAATAAGACGTAGGTCGGCGAGATTGTCGCTTCTTGCTTTCGTTGACTTGGAAAATTTCTGAGACGACGCTCTCAAACCCTCTGTAGGATTTGCGACGAGTTTATGTGTCGTCCTGAGAGAGAAAAGTTAAACAATACACGGTAGATGTTTATGTGTAGGGGAAGGAATTGCCGGAATTGGCAGAGTTACTTATAGCTCGTGTCGTTGTGAAAGATATCGTTCCGACTGCCGATGCAGGCATAATGTTTGCTCGCTGTCGTGTATGCGAGCGCTATGATTCAATTGCAACGAGAATATTTTCTCGATATTTTACAGGAAAATTGATATTGAACTTGCTCTAACAATGGTTTTCTATTTTAAATCCAGTAAAATTTTCGACGTCTAACTTCACAAATAGATTTTGCTCACCTTTTAGCAGGTTGCTACAATTCACTTCATAGTTATAACTTTCATAAGTATTTTCTAGAAGAATGTAATATAGGAATATATTTATGAAGCATACATGTTTCCCCTCTCCTATAACCACTTGTTCTAACGCGCTTGATATGAGTAAACACGAGGCCATTTCACGCCGCTCACTACAAGGTAACGACATCAATCATCATTATCGCGCAACACTTCATAATAAAGGCAGCGCCAACCCTATCGACAAGTAAAGTGAGCTTAGATACAATTCTACTAGTGTTTACTAGGACATAATACCCGGATCGTTCGATAGATAAGTCTCGTAGAGTAGTTATCGGACCACAAGGGCAGTAAAAGCTAATTGGTGGGGCGGCAGTAACGGGCACAACGTTAACGCGGCGTCGGGATTGGGAAAATTAACCTCTTCCGAGCGACCCAATTGGTGCGCTATGATTAGTTTGTAATTTGTGACGGGCCTTTGCGAATTGTGGTCGATGTTCACGTTTTTGGTCTGTTAACCATTACGGTTATAATTTATGCAGACATGTTGGCTTATTCAATTATCCCGTAATTTTCGTTTAATGATTTCGACGAAATATAAGCCGTAAGATGTTTTGCGGTTGTTGTGTTGTGTGCTGATTTAATATTATGATAGATTCTCGCCGAAAGCTTAATTCGGAGAAATAAAAAGACGTGTTTCATTTTAACATTATGAACGGTTGTATAATGTTTATTTATTTACGTATTTAGTTTGTCTATGTAAATTATTTTTAAATGACTTGTAGAATATGCATTCTAGAAATATATTCATATTTGCTATATTTTACGGATTTAGCAAGCGCCATAGTGAGTTTAAAATTGACGTCACAACGTTTAACGAAGTACTCGTAATTGTTCATCACAAAAGCTCTTGTGAAGTTGTGACAAAACCTACACCGCAAATTTTCATCCCCAGTTAAGTCATCTTTCAACAAACGCCAAAACGTATTAAAACAATGGCCGCAAAGAAATTCGAGTGAAATATATTTTGTGGAATTTAAATTATTTAATCACGTAGGTACTGGTATTTCATCTGAACAAAAGCCCTACTTCATGCAGTAACGTACGACGGTTGAATACCTAATTAGTTTTGGATAATAATTCCAGGTCCTCAACTAAGAAATAAAGTAATTCAATCTAGTGAGTGACAACGTTATAATTTACCTTTTTATTTACTTTGCTGTATTTAGATGTTGGTGTTTTGTAAGCAAATTGTTTGTTACTCCTTTGTAGAACTTTTGTCACGTGTATGTACATATATACCGTAGTACTCGTATGTCTAGACACTATAGTAAAACATGTACATATAGTTAGGACAGGTTTCTACTTATGTGATTCTCTCTGGTTAAAAAAAAATGATTATTAGTTTTAAAAACCTCTCGTGAAGGCAACTTCAAGGTAATCTAAAAAAAAATTGTCTTATATTTTTTTTGATGCAATTCAAATTAATATTTACTAAAAAGATAGCTAAAAACTATTTTGTTAAAGTATCCTTATTTTTAATTTGTCTAGTTAGAGTGCTTACAAAGTACTCACTGTTGACCCTATATCAGATACAGAAGAAGCGAAGATAATAAATTATATTGTACCAGTTATCGCTTAATAAAATATTCTTTAATGGCAGTTTCGTAAGTCCACAGTGAAGTTTATCGTCGATTCAATCGACGCTGCTGAGATAATAATCCTGGAACGTCGAGGGCTCTCAACTCAGCACCTTTATATTCTTAAAGGTATATCAATTAGGTTCACATAATCTGTGCACACGTATCTTAAAAATCTGTATTTAGATTTATATAGAGGGTGGTATATCTACGTCATATCACACAATTAATGATAAGATATTTATTAAAATCACTCGTATATTAGGTATCTAAAATCCAGTTCCAGTCTTTCTGGTGGTTGGTTTCTCTTGGTGACGGGAGTAGTCTAGTCTAGTAGAATTATTTAACAAACATTCAAACAAAGATACCCAAACAAGCATGCAGATTACACAAATGTGTAAAGTTGGTAATGAATCTGATCAATGTCTGGAAAAACAGTGTGTCTTAATAAATACCTCATCATAATAGGATATCTCCATATTGCAGCGAGCGTATACCAAACAAAGAAACAAGCTGCCGTTTACTCCTCCAGTTAACTAAATCCTAACATTGTATCCTTCATATTGTACTCTCAGAGGATTCTCTGCTATATGGATCTGCGTTTTAAATTGAGTTAGATACGCTCGTCGCAGATGTAATGCTCACGTGAACATCGTAAGTATGGTGAACTGTATAATACAGATAACAAAGAAACGTTTGCAGAGATTCTCCGTCTTATTAGATACCTAAACATCGGAATTATTCAAGAAGTCCTAAAGGAGTCGAAGGGACTCGCTAGGATGGCTCAATCGTGGCACAGAGTGAGATGCGACGAGGGTCCGGGCCTTTTTATGGCCTATATTATTGAGCCATAAACCATAAAGGCTCCTCGCTTTATAAACGCTAAAACAAAACACGGGCGACCGCATATTTCTTGTTTATTCACTCCGACTTACATTATGTCCCGCAATGAACTGTAGTGAGATTTTACGAAGCACTTTTAATTTTCTCCCGGACAAGGAAAATGTCGTGTCCATCGCTGAAATGTATTTAAACTAACCGAACCTCGCTCTACTGCGAAAAATGTATGTATAGTTGAAGTTTCAGAGAGACTTTGTTCTTAAACCAACTAAGAAGCAAAAGTATTTCTTTGTACTTTCCATCCAAACCTACTTTAAATCTTATAAACAGAGATTGTAAACTCGAGTGTATAATTACTGTGCACAACTTTTCCGTTTCTCTTGAAATTTATGCTGTGCGTTGATGAGTTAGATAAGACAAACGGTTTTATGTGTTAGATAAACTGCAACTTCGCGCGCACCATGTGTCATGTTCGCTGGCTCTATTAATCTTTATATGAACACTGGCCTGCTATGGCGGCTATGGCGTACTCCACACATAACCAACAAATCTGTTAGCCCGTAATGCTGTTCATGGAATTAGGATTTATCTTCCAAGCCAAAAGACTATTTACATAAACGTCACTGCAGTAATCCCTCGAAGGTGGGCAGGCAAGCACCCAAACCCACATTTAGTCAATGACAGGTCTCACTGTGATATGGGATGGTCCTAGAATTATTTTCAAGGAAACGATCTCAAATAGACCTGCTTTTGTCTCAAAACTGAATCGTCATTTTTCTGCCGGGTATTTCGGAATTCATTATTATTATTTAATGCAATTTTAATTAAAGAAGCTAAAGAAATGTTTTAAATTTGCATCTGAATATCCATTTTTAATTTAAAGCAGAACCCTTAAAGAATGAGGAAAAAGTTTGTCTTTTTGGTGGCCTAGCGATGCGACAAGGGTTCTAAATTCAAACCGGCTCTGAGGAGGAAAAAAAAAATAGAATGATGCTTACATATAGTCAAAAGAAATGTAGTTGGGAGTGCACTTATCACCAACTATGTAGATATCTTCTTAAACAACATTACTTGATACTTGACTCATCTTTCTGTAGCTTCAATAATAAAGTCAGGCAAGTGTATACATTCAATACACTACTTGGGTTGGTCTTTCTATACAAGCGGTCATGGACATATCAAGCATCAAAACGAAAGGACAAATAAGAACTTTATACTTATACATAACTCATAGGGAAGATTGTAATCTATTTTGAGCAAGGACAATGCAATTCAAAATAGACAAGGAAAGTTTAAAGTACAGATATAATATTCAGGAGTGTTTTAAGAATACTAGCTGTGCCCCCGGCGACTCTCTCGTGCAAGTTTCATAGCTTTTGGACATCTAGTGTGCTTCGTGCTAACATAGCAATTTCACCTCTGGATGCCTACTTCTATACAGTCGTGGCAATTGTTGAAGCAAGATGTTGATTTATATAACCATGTGTAGAAGGACAGGTCTCATAGTTGTACGAAAAATCTTGGGAGCTGGCCCACGTACCATCTTACACACTAATAACCTAAATATACCTAGTACT
Source organism: Trichoplusia ni (assembly GCF_003590095.1). NCBI lineage: Eukaryota > Metazoa > Arthropoda > Insecta > Lepidoptera > Noctuidae > Trichoplusia > Trichoplusia ni. Next base: position 6,823,465 of record NC_039486.1, on the reverse strand, counting down.
CTACACAGAGTATGTAATAGTTTTGCATCTACTTTTGATTTGTTTTACTTTCTATAAAAAATGCGGACAACATCACATACATTGTTCTGAACAAAAAGTAAGTTTCTAAAGCACTTGTGTCATGGAATTCAGATACAACGAAGGTATCATAAACACCTAGACCTGAGATAATGTAGAAATGTGAATTTTTACATTGACCTGACCGGGGATCGAACCCGGGAACTCAGAGCTAGCGACACCTTGAAACCGGTGCTTACGCCACTCGACCACAGAGGTCGTCTCTCTATTTATGTTTGTTCTGCCATAGAAAGTAGGTGAAAGATTTCTGTTAGTTGCATCGTCATAATTTAGATTAAAGTTCATAACAAAGCATCTGCATATTAGACCTGTGTTCTTCTGTGTGTGTGTCTTTTTCCATATAGGTAGTTATCCTGTGAATTAAAAAATATACATATAAATAATTGAATATATCACTAACACGACACAGCAAAACAAGTAAACTACATTTTCAAAACCCACTTAGATTCTCAAAGTCCAACACACTCCACTAATTGAATTTTTATTACAAATGTTTGTAAACTTTAACTTTCATAATACGGAGTACAAACTCCAGCGAAAGCTTTAATATTTTTGTTGTGACACAAAAACTCGAGAATACCTTTCCTTTGATGTGGAATCTAGATATCAAAATTCTGCTCCAGCACCGTGACGGGTAAATTTAATAAGTGTGACATGCCAAATAGCCCTTGCGGTCGACGACTGACTTGCATACAATATCAAAAACTTTATCTCTCCCGTTTTCATTTAATATGTATATAGTTTTGCTTTACTGCTCTACCACCGCTTGTATTTTGCTCATACACTTTCCTTGAGTAAATGTTACTATTGAAGTTTTATAAACACTAACATTTTCATAGATATCATTTCAAGACAGTTTAATGGAAATATGATGTTTTTATTTGAACATTGGTATTTTGATTTAGAGACTGAAAATGCTCGATGAATTTTGTTGGATAAAAGAAATGAGTCATTGTACAATAGTTCGTTTCCCAGCAAATATTTGCTGCTTTAAAGCTCAAACAAAATAGTCGACATAGCATGAATACACAACAAAAATATTGTTCGTAAATAATGTATCAAGGAAAAAGAGAAACGTATTTGTCAGGGTTACTTCTAGTACTCGGGTTAACAGAATCGAATAATTCGTTTAACCCGGAACGAAAATAATTTAGTTTTGGCACACACTATTTTCACCGACCCTAGCCGGGAATAGTTTCGACGGGTGTAGAAATAATGTAAGTTGTTCCTTATTCAAACATTTACTTTTTTATTCTGAACTGGGTATTTTATTAGGCATTTAGTGAGGTGCTCTTTTAAGGTAGATATTTCAATGAGTTTCTGCGAAGTGTGTTTTATATTTTAAATTTTGTAAGTTAAATTGCTTTTACACGTTTTTATTGGTTTAAAAGGTTTTGTGTCTTAAGTTAAAATCAGAACCTACGTCTTCTTCTCATGAGGCTATTACCGACGTGTATGTTATAATATTTAGAGTCTTTGCCTTTAAAATTCATTGTTCTTATTTGGTCAGTTTTTTTTTGTAATTACCTACTAGTTGGTACTTAATGTACTGGTAATTTTTATATAGTTGTAAGTTGTATCGCGTTGCACTCAAAAGTACAACGCGACAGAAATGTAGGCCTTCTATAATCCCACACGTCCTCAGGTCGGTGTAAAAAGTAAAAAGGTTAGGATGACTAACTGTTGTTTTTGAGGGACGAGCATTCGCTAAATCTTCCGTTCGTTCAGCCCGTTTGGATCACTGAAGCACTTACGTTACACGTCATATTTTTGAACGATGACGTTTTTAGCTTTTCCATTCAAATATTCATGCGACCAAGTCTGTTTTATTTACAGAACTTTTCATGCTCTTTTCTCTCTTTTCACATAAGCTACTTTCTGTGTAGGTATAATATGAACAGGGACATTTTTTTCAAGCCGTTTTATGAGTTTATACAATCAGAACAAGTTGTATGAATACACCTACAATTAACAACAGCTACACATCTTTGCATAATTTTGTTATATGTAGAAATTTACTCGGTCTTCATAATTGTTATAACTCAAAACGAACACTCAATTGTTATGCTTTATTTATTCACACTAAAAATTAAAAGGCTCTACTTTGAAAACCAGCGACTAGTGTAAACATTTTACTAAAAAACAAGAATGATTGATTTATACACTACACACCAGCATTTCCCACACACGGCAAAGCGGACATATAAAATATGTGTTTTGAGAACGAGTTAACATCAGCACTTGAGTGTAAAGTGTTTTTATTGTCCAACAGTTGGCCATTGTGAATTCAGGACTTCAAACTATTAATATTCGTAGCGAATACAAGTGAATTGTGTAACTTATTTACGTCTTTGGAAAACGAAGTTATCGTAGTTTATGGACAGAGGAAGAGACCATTAATAATCGCTTTCTCACCTTTGACAGTAGCACTAGTGTTCATTTAGTATTCGGGAGCGGTAGACAGAACAATTACGATTCGTGATTATAAGTCTTTGATGTTATCTGTAGAGCTGGCGACCTACCAACAACTTTGAAAGTAAGGTTGTTGCTGACTTGCGACAGAGACGGCGCTATATACCGCATAGCGCTTTGTCCTGCTTCCACGGATTGAACTTTAGCTGTAGAGATGTTTGTAGGGGTGGTTCTAATTCGGGTGGGGCTTGCGATGCCAATTATTTCAATGTTTGTGACCGCTTCTAACGCCACATAATTTGTCACGTATGCCACGTATTCAATTATTTTATTACAAGTAAATCTGGACATTGTTATTTTGTATGGCAAATAATAAATTGTTAAATGAGATAATCTGATGGTAGTTGGATGATAACTATTTAAATTAGTACTTAAGCTAAATTGAACTATTTTTTTTTCGATTTTGTTTAAAGGAAACGACTTCCGCGCTAAGGTATTTAATCCTTGGGTTGCGGGGGTTTTACAAACATTCAAGTCAAACGTTTGTCCTACGTCGCAAAATGGCGTGATTAAAATCTAGAATGATAATTACCTTGAAAATATAATGCACTTCATGTGTATCGTATTATATTTTTCATTTGTACTTTATCAGTAGGTATAAGAACTTTTTGAATTTTCATTTGATATTCTATTCAAAATGTCGGTACTTTAATCCATTTCAATATTTTCGTTAGTTCAGTAAAAGAGATGTTATTAAATGGGAGGCAGGCTTCGGCTTTTACCCTTTCATTTTGCATCAGCCTTTGAAATGCTAAAGCTTGAAATTTTATATGATACGTATAAAATTTAAAAATCAATGGTTGGGTATTGAAAGTACCCATCATTCGAAAATGTTAATGCAAAGAAATGAAACCTCAAAAAGAATATGTGGATCAGGAATATGTCAGTAATTCACTTCATACAAAATATATTTGCGTTTGTAATAATTGTTTTTCATTAGTTTAAGCTTTGGTCTTTGATGCAGTGTTTCTTTGTTTGTATGCATGTAGAAAAGTCCTCACTGAAACTGACCGCATTCTAAATCGACACAAATTACTAAATCGCATTTAACATCTAGGTAGAACATTTATTTTGTCAATGCTCAATTTGTTCAAATATTTGAAAAAAAGTATCCATAATGAAAATTGTGTAATAGAGAATAATCTTGGTGTTACTTTTTATAAAAATACATATTTAATTAATAAACGACTTATTTATGTCAGAAGTTTATTTTACTCGTTAATTTTAATTTATAAAACTGGTGGCCAACCATTTTTATTCGTCACAAAAAACGCACACAAAAGTTGTTTACTGACGCATAAGTACAAAACAAATGCAGTAAAGATTCTTGAACCCTTAATTGAAAAACCTTCAGAATAATTTATAACGTTGGTATCTCTTTTCTCTTGTAAAGTAGGGTAACAAGCCCGAACTAAATAATGACAAAATAATATATGGTTTGTGTAAAGGACGTAGCACACCAAAGCAACACTGCTACAGCTGGGTGGCATACAAGGTGGCAGCTAGCTGGTAAATAGCTGTCGGTTTTAACATGTTACATAAAATATGTAATAAACTACAATAATTAACTTCTCCAAAACCGCTTTCTCGAAAGCTTTCAGCACAAAAATAGTGATAAAATATCTATCTAATTATCTATGAGTCGTGTCAAAAATTGAAAGACAAATAAATATCTTTGAATTGCATAAAAAAAATACAAATAATACAATGTTTTTTTACCAACTAAGTTACCGAGGCCACTGGCCAAGAATTTGAATTTGTCCATTGTATCGTGTCAAGTCTCTTGGCGGATTTTTTATTCTATAATTAGTATTTATTCCAAGAATTATTCTCTTCCCACCGCTTGCTATCCTTTTATTAACTGAGAAGTGTTTATAAATTTTGTGACGGATTAAATTGATCAAACCTTCAGAACTAATATAGGTTACTTAAATAAAAATTCGGGAAAATAAAACATTGTAGCAAAACGCTATAATATGTTCCTAAAGTGTACTTATACCTTAAATTCCCATATTTACATAGATCTAGTCCCTTTTTGATAAGCATCAGTTATTATAACTGTCGTCTGTTGCAGGATAAATCAGGAATATTTCGTTCGCTGCACTCATTATAAGTCACGCGATGCGATATTTAGGCACTACGCATGACGTAATAAGGGGGTCAAGAATCCGTTTGCATTTATTTCTATGTTTCTCGTGTTTTGGGGGCATGATAAGAGCTGAGAAATTCATTATTTATATTTCTATAGAAGTGCTCGTATCCATGCCTTTCATACCTTTGAAAATTAGGTGATGTTAGTGGAAAAACAAAAAAAAAAGGGAAATATGTGAAGAAAATAGCAATGCAAAATTTGATCGCATGCCCCTCAACTATAATCAGTCATATGTAGCTTGAACTAAATAGACATATTAACTATACATCCAATCAACAAATAAAATCACTTGTTTCCTGTATCACAGGGTAGAGTTTACAACCATTTAACGGTAATAGTTCCAGACCGGACCACAACTGAGAATTTCCTAATAACTCCCGGACGTAGGAATCGAATCCGAGCTTCGTTGACTTCGCAATTTATAGCGGTATAGCAGGCCACTTCCCAATATGTGAGTCACAGTAACCTAAACTAACGTTTTAATAGGTAATGCTCTCATTTAAGCTGCAGGTTTAGGAACAACACGTTCAAAACGAGAGCCAAATAGAAGCAGTACTGTTGTTTAAATTTACTAGAGGAATGAACAATGCAATAGGGTTTTTATTCCAGTACTCAAGATACAGACGGCTGGGTTTATGACCGACTCATTGTTCTGCAAATGTTTATCGGAAATATTTAATATTGCTATAAATCTAAACTCCCCTGAAAATACGAGACTGAAGAAGTTCTCCTAGCGGATGAAGTCCACGATCTGTATTAAATTCGTTTTAACAAGATTTATTTACTGCTGAACAAAATGGGAAGTATTTTAAAAAAGATGTTCTTCAAAGTGCTGGTAAAACTGCAGTGGATTAATTGACCGTTAGTAACGTTCGTCGATCAATTTGTTCGTGTAATTTGCAAGCTGCCGCGCTCTGCAGGCCCCCGTTCGAGTGGCCAGCCCTGTCCGGAGACCGCAACAAACTTTGTTAAAATTTTAGACTCCGCTAGTAACTTGACTCCCGAATCGTTCCAACTGTGGCCATTGACTATTTCCAATAAGTTACTTTCACATTGAAAACATTTTTGCTTTTATTTTTATTGCGTTCGAACTCGGTTCTAACGTTCTGTTTTAAAGGTAAATGTTTCTGGATTTACTTTCTCGTTTTTGATTAACTTCCTAAGCTTTGAGATTTCTGGAAACTTTTATATGGAGTTTTAGCGATATATTAGCCCAGGTAGGTGCTTCAGCTATTTATATTGCTTGTTATGGAAAATTTAAAAGGAGCTCTTGATATAAGAAGTAAATTACGGCGATTTTCATCTGAATAAACCGGAAAACAAAAGAAAACACAGTTTCATAAAAAACTCACTCAACATCTATCTGCATTTTGCGACTTAAATCACGATATAAGAGTTAATATGCGTATTTATAGTGATCACAAAATTCTAAAATTAGAATGAAAATAAGGTTTGCAGGTGCAGTAACTAAAACAAGCTGTTAGTAAACTAAATGTAACTGCATATTTAAATCTATTTGTAGGAAATCTGAGAGATCCGCTTTTGCTCTGCATATTTTATTGGTTGGCCAAAGCCGAACCCCATGAGTACTGACTAACTCTCGACTCTGGCTAGAAGCAGTTGACCGACCTAAAGGGTATTTACCTTAGTAGGTAAAGTTCTGCACCCTAAGGAGAACTAATAGGGTGGCCTTCTTGAAGATTACAGATTTTTTAACCGACTTATAAAAGGCGGTTCTCAATTTGTCTGTTTTTCTTTAGGTATGCTAATTTACGGCTTCGATTGATTATTTTTACATTTAACGTGAAATAACTATTAGCTGTCATTTATTTCCATAAAAAATGATCAAGTTTGGCTTAGGAGTTTTATATTTAAAGTCGATTGTATGTCGTTGATTGTGATTGTTGTAAAAATAATATTATTGTTAAGTTTGTGTAAAATCTTGTATTACGTTAATAACCTACATTTTTAAAACAAATATCTTACTACATAACTTTTTTTGGTGCGAAGGGTTTTACGTCACACGACATTTAAGTCACATGCACAGAGACTCCCAGACTTCAACAAGCCACAAACCAATATTCATTCGTAGACTTTATTCTTCTTCTCCAATAACGATAATGCAACCGAAGAGAATATCCGACTACAGACCCATTTCATTAAAGATTAAAATTCTCTATAGTGCTTTTAATTACATTTCAAGACTACCTGTGAAAGGAAGACAATCGCATAAAAGAAATCAAATTTAACTCTGATCGGACTCCAATAAGAACTTTGCTAAGTAAATTAAAAAGTTGCCCGTTCATTTGCGTCATTGTAATGCCATGACTCTGTTGTAATAACATTTTGTTTAGTCGCAGGAACTAAAGGTTTTATATGCAGCAGCTTTAACTTGATTTTTAATGAAAATTGTAAATTTAATACCGATTTGCGATTTGCAGATAGAAAAGACAAATTTGAAGATGGATTTCTAAAGATTTGTTACTCATCTTCGAAATTCTTTTACATGCGCATCTTTTCGACCGACATCACATTTTTAGAAAAAAGTATTTGAGAGAAAACTAACTGTTGCTGATTCGACCTACGTTATGAAATGATTCCGATAATAATTCAACTGTAGTATAATAACTATTGCCCGACTCGTCCGCTACAAATTGAAAATGATCCCAGGGGAACATTAAATATTAATAAAACTATTGTATGTGTTTATCCAAGTTATAAACTATCTGTGCACCAAGTTTCGTCGAAAGCCGTTCAGTGGTTTTTGCGTGAAAGAATAACAAACATCCATACATAAAACTTTCACGTTTGTAATATTTGTGTTCTTTTCTTCAATTAATATCTTAAAATAGGTTACAGTATAACTCTCAAAAGATTACACATTCAATTAAAACTACAAAATCGAAAACAAAGGCTTGTAAAACGATATACCGATCTAATGGTACACAGGCAAATACTCGTAGCTAGATAAAGCAGATTGCGTCAAAGCGCTTACAGAGGTAGGCGGCAGACGTCTAGTGTAAGCAAATCACTTTCTAGTTGTATCTTACTTAGCTTAGTGCTGCACGGGTGGCTAGGTTTTACAAAACAAATCAGTGAACCTTTCAATGGTGCATTACTCTGGTTGTGGGCCACAGATGGCGCTGTACGCCAACAGTTTCGTGTTGCCGAGCGACAATTTAAACATCCCCCGCAAACTTCCACACTTCTTGTTCCTTCACAGGAATAATGTGAAAACTTTAACTTCTTTTTACCACTAGCCGACGTCGCTTTTAAGCTTCTTGTTTATTTACATTACGGTTAACACTTTATGAAATGTACTGACGTTAATCACGTTTTGATTATCGGAGGTTTTTGTTTGGATAATGGTGTTTTAATAAATTGCTTTGTCATTGAAAGCTCGTCAGCATTTTCGCTGGAACCAAGGAAGGTCAATGGCCCTGGAAACTTTACTATAGTGTTTAGACAAACCCCGAAATTGTTTTTTTATAGAAAGTTTGTTATTTATTTTTATATTTTATAATAAGCGGAATGCTACGTGCTAGAAATGCGATGTATCACAATAATCTGAAAGTCCTGGGAAAAGGAAGCTTGCCATTTAAAAAACGTGGAACGTTGGTCATCATTATTTTTACTGCGAGTTGGCGATTTCAAATTCAAACACAAACATCTTGACTGATTTTGATCAAGTTTAGTATCGAGTAAGCTGACATTCTGGATTAACGTAGACCTTTTAACCCAATGCAGAACTAATAAACTAACAGGCCAGAAATAGTTCAGTTATACGTGTTGAAGTAACATTTTACATAAGTTCTTCTTAGCTTAACAACAGTTTCATTATAACTATTTGAGTTGCACCAGCTTTCATTGTATCGAGGTGGTTTCGAACCCTCGGGAGCATATTAGTGGCAATGGCAGGTGGCAATTAGGACACACGTGGTAGTGACAACAAACTTTAGCCATACATGATTTAATCCAAAATGAATTTATGAATCGACATGAAATTTTAATGAATGCATTTAACGAGGTTACTGATATATATTTAGGTATCGCATTAAACTATTGTGAAAGCTTTATTGCGACCAGTTTTATTAGACTGAAGGTATAAAATCATATTAATCAGGAGACAAGGTCTTTTGTTGCCCTCGGGTCGTAAAAAATAATAGCGTTCTCAAGGTTCTTCATATTGTGTTATGGCCACATCATAATTGATTTGCGACTATAAGCCGTCTATTTATTAAGCTTCGGATTTAAAAATTACTTTTATATCGCTTTTAAAACTGGTGTGAATTTATTACCACTGAATTTGGAAAGACTAGATAGATTAACATAGTGACGAATAGTAAACGTCAATTGTTTGTTAATGTTTTTTTTCTGTCTTGCAATTTGTTTAGACTATCTGCGTAGACAAAATATACAGTTTAACTTTGAAAATGCAATAATCTTTTAAAGTCTGAAGCTATTGCCGGAGTTTTATAGAATAAATAAATTTGTAACTTTTTGATAATCGGACAGCTCAGTCATAGAAAGCCAAAGTTTCCCGAATCATGAAAAATCTAGACTCCGAAAGAGTTTCAGATCGAAAGATGTTCGTCATTTCTTTTTAAAAGTTTTTATACGAATATTGTATTAAAGATTGAGTTGAGATTAATGACTCGTTTGATCTGAAAATTATTGGGTGCTTACTCCAAATTGTGGAGTAAAAAGTATTTAACGAAGTGTAACATTCTTTTTTACAATGTTTCTGTACATTGTTATTGTAACGTCTGAATAAAAAGCCCCTTATTCGTTTTATTTAGGTTTTACTGAGAATCAAATTGTTATTTTGTATGTAACCGATCAGATGCTCACAGCTCTACTTCAATGGTTTGCAGCCAAAATAATATGATAAAACTAACTAGTGTTGATGGCCAGGTATGGGTTACCCAACTTAAATATGTCTCAATTTAGGTCGATTCCGAAAATGTTGTTTGTCGATCATGCCAAAATGTTAAACAAGATTTAAGCCTTTAATTTATAATGCCTTTGATATCGAAAAACTTCTACGTTTATGCAATTTTGACTTGATTTCGGACATCCAACAAAGGATTTGTTTTCGTATTTTATTTATTTTTGCCCTATAGGAAACACATTATAATCAAAGCAGTATGTATAAAGCACTTTAGTATCCATCCAAGTTCGTTAATTACATCTGAAAAAACTTGCCTATAATTAAACCAGAGTATCCCCAGACATACTAATTAGTGTTCATTAATTAAGATAATGTTAATTATATGATGTAAATACAAACATATATTAGCACAATAAGCAGTATAGACAAACGTAGCAATGTTATCTAGTTGGTTACACCGCCAGCCGTGCGTAGATTGTTAAATTGGAATCTAACCATTGGTAATTGCTATTCCAGATCTGAATTATGTAGGATCAATCAGCTGCTACTAATTCGGTCTTTATTAGGTGATATGTTTGATGAAGTAATTAGCAAAAATTAAATATGTATCAATGTGTTTTTTGTACTTCGATAATTATTTAAATTTCCGCGGTTGACTGCACGGATAGCCGAGTGGTATAGGTCAACGCGGCAATGACCACTGCGCGATTCAATCTTCTCATTGGACAAATAAATCTGTGTTCTTACTGTCTTAGTTGTTCTGTTGTCTTTGTGTTCTTTCTCAGGTATCATGAAACATGATATATAAACAGTTTGAAAACAGATAGATAGATAGGCTGAGGAGCCTTAGTAGTTTAGTAGTTTAGTTAAATGTTTACCCTTTGAAATAAGCAACCGTATTCTATAAGCTGATAAAATATGCTATTTTTAAAACTTTTGTAAGTCAGGTACATAATCTCTTATTTAATTAAGGTTTTCTTTTATCACGTATTTATCGGGAGAGATAGATATTTTAAAACTCGTCGCGCGACTAGTTTCAAAGTTCAAGTTTGACAAAATATTAGATACAAAAACTATCTCTACTCCTAAAATTCTCATCACTCTTCTTTACCACGATTTAAAAATGTATCTCGAGATAATCCCTACTAATATTATAAATGCGAAAGTAACTCTGTCTGTGTCTGTCTGTTACGCTTTCACGTCTAAACCACTGAACTGATTTGAATGAAATTTGGTGCAGAGATAGAGTAGACCTTGAGAAAGAACATAGGATAGTTTTTATCCCGGACTTTTGAACAGTTCTCTTGGAAACACGATATAAACGAACCCGACGCGGGCGAAGCCGCGGGCGAAAACCTAGTATCAGATATAGCAGTATTTTCTAAGACTTATAAGAAGACAAGGAATATAGTTTCTTAGAATTTTAATAATCTTGACGTTGTTTACGATACTGAACTCTGGCTCGATCGATTGTTCGAGATCGTGCAGAGGGATAGGTATTACGTTGAAGATGCACTAAAAGTTTTAATGATACCATTAAAACGCCGATAATACACCAAGAACTTTGAATTTTTTAGATTTTAGAACATTATGTTAGCATGTCTAAACCTTATTAGAAATATTCCTTTATAGTTAAAACCTTTTTTAACACTAAGTACCTATTTTTAAAGCATTTAACCCAGTTGCTTGTTAATGGTATTATTCTATTAAATATGTTCGTAATACTTGGCTTAAAATTGGTTGAAATATATAAACTAATTTACATTTTTATTTGTTTCAGGCTGGTTTCATATCGCTAAAGTAAAATTATACACCTGAATTAAATCATTTATTTTTTAAACTAATTGCATGAGCTTCCAAGAAAGGAATTCTTAAATAATGAAGCATGTTAACGATTTTTTTAATGAAATTTGAACCACAATATTTAAGTCCAACCGTCAAATGAAACCAAGTGTTTAATATGAGTCATATGATGATGAGTCATGTGATATAAGTCATAACAATGGTAGCATTTTTTAAGACAAAGACACAAAAATATCACCCTACTAACAATAGAACAGTCTGCATAAATACATACCTAATTAAACCTCTATAGTGTTTTCTAATATTCACAGAGCCAATAAAAAGCGACAGTTCCGAGTAAGTCAACGTAATATGAAGCTGAGTTAATTTACATACATGAAAGTGGACGGTGAAACATGAGAAATGTTGACAGCAACGGATTTAGGTCACTTCCTAATGGGCCCGTCGTAAATAGGGTTGCCTTAAGTCGCCAATTTTGGAGGAACGTCCTGTTTATTTATACGAGTGCCTCTCGCATCCGATAATAGTTACACCATACATTATTAAGATCGTCTTAATGCAGTCCCGGCTTGGTTATTACTGTACCTTGAAAAGACGAATTGTCGGGTTATTATAATTGTTGTTTGTTACTTAGATATAAGTTTTTAATTATTTTTTTTGTATTGTTACTAAAGTGCTTCATTATTTTGTCAAGTATCTACTAAGAACGTCGTTAAAAGATGTTTTCTAAAAATATTTTTTGAAAATCTATGTACTTTATAATACATTCATATTAATACTGTAAGAAATCAAATTACACAAACATCAATTTGAGTAATTTGTCAAAACTGAAGGTATTCAATCCTCTGAAGACTAAAATTTAATCTATTTAATTTAATAAATAGATGTATTTATTTGTTGACCTACATATTACTACTATTACAGCTACGCAGCTGATCTAAAAAAAATCCTTCTCGTGCCGGCTATAATGTCATAAAAACGTTGCGAATTTATTGAATATTTTGTTCAAAACGGGGCTACATGAAACGAACGAATAAGAAAGAAACTCTTTATCTGGCGAAAATAAAATCGATTTAATATAATATAATATTTTTATAAATATTGTATTCGTAGAAATATTTTTATATAAAATATTGTATGTCTAATAAAAACGATATGAACTGAAATGTTTATTTATATTTCAGTGTGTGGTAAACCCTTTGTACAATAATATACTGGATTTATTTCTGGCTTCTTTTTTGGAATCACGAGTATTAAATGTAGAGATTATTTTTGTTGGTCTTTAATCTGGATAGAACTACAATATTATATATCTCTATTAAATAGTTTACTGTAATCATGTTTACTTTAATAATTTCAATGTGATTGAGTGCAACCAGCGTAGGCTCTAGTTATTGGAAGGTAGAGTTCCTGATTTTATGACTTTCAAAAATAATTTAGAAGAGACCGATTATTATAAAGTAAAGCTAAATGTAAGCTCAACGTACACAGAATATAACACAAGCCTGATCCCTGTTACGTTTTCTATAGCATAAATCTCTGTATGACAAATACCTGAGCTTTGTATTTCGGACGCTTAAATATAGATCGGACGTTTTAGCGTATTGGACGTTTTAATAACTTGGGACACTTTTAAATTAAGTATAGTAACTTATAATGTGATCTAAAGCGTCAGCCTATATTGTTTTTTTTATTAATAACTTCGGGCAGGACGATCAAAAATTGTGAGATCAAATATTTGACGTCCGAGGAAAAACCCTCCAACTTTATTACGATGAACTCTTTTATATTATTATCATTTGCACATTGTTAATCTAGATATTGAAACAAATAATGTGTATAGTAATTGTTTTTGTGATAAATGAGTAAAACAATAACAATAATGATTTGTAATCAATATAATTATGAATGGTTTACTAATGATTATGTATGCAAAAAAAATCAGTAGTATGTTACTTTTTCACACTACAACGTCTGAAAATTTTTGATAGAATTTGTTATTAAGGTAAATACACTTTTTATCAGCAAAAACCAATATGAATTGGACTAATATTTGAGTGAATTTAAAAACTGTTTAAATTAAGTTATTCACATGGGCGAAGCCTCAGGCAAAACCATCATAAAGCAACAAATCGGGTCGAAAACCTGTACACCGTTTTTACTGAATAAGGAACTCATATTAACTTGTCATATGCTATGCGAAGTATTATCACTAAGATCGTATCGCCCCCATAAGTCATGTTGTGAGAAGTATACGGGCCCCGAACTTTAGCCAGCAGTTCTTACATCGCTTGTGTACAATGATTGATGTTGCCAACACTTTGCGGACCGTTAATAGCTGTAGTTACCTAACTATTTTGATTGACCATTGTTCAGTGGAATCATGGGCGGAGTGTGACCGAAGTGGGACGGAGTATGCATGTTAGCTTTTTGGTTATATGGCTTCGAAGTATCGTGTCTTGAAGTTTAGACTTGATGCCAATTTTAAAGTCATTATCGAGTATCTTCGAGATGTCCGTCAGTGACAAGTTTTATGAGTAAAAATTATCTTTTTAACTGACTTCAAATAGGATGAGGTAGGAAAAGGTCTATATTTTTTTATATTTGTTAACTCCTTTCATTTAACCTGAAATAACTATCATTTATTGGTCTAATACAAATTTCATCAAGTCATGTTTAACTTGAAGTAGGTTGTATTTTTATGTTTAAAAACATGTTATTGAAAAACTTAAAACAATGAGCATTGAGTATATATAAAAATATTATTGCCAATAATATCCATTACCAATAACTATTCTTTCACCACCCCTGTTTCATAAACAGCTCGATCACATTAAATCACAATTGTTTAGTTCGCCGTCTTTATTTTTATAGCATAGTTTAACGACTTAAGCTAAATTATAAGTATCAAAACCGCTCCGTCACACCTTCCATTAAAAGGCTTAGAATAACGATAAAATCCGATATTTTGAAGTATAAAAGTTAGGTTTTATACGTTTAATACCTCAACCATTTTATATCGGCGTTCATCGAATCACGACGGAACGTGTCAGCCAGTTATTTACCTGAAACTTGATTATTAGTGCACAATAGCTAAGTTCGTGTGTGCACTGAAGACTAAATTGCATCTCGGAAGTTTCTGAGGAGACAGTGCGAGACAGTTACAGTCAGTCGACACGAAGCTCCGTATAATATAAACTTATTATCACACCGCGGAAGTACGAGTGGGAAGAACCTATTAACATGCTTATCGCGCCTCTTACAACGATTTGTATGTATGGTAGAATTTACGAGAAACTTCTGGAGCGGTAATGTTAGTGCTGTTACTGCTAATGGAATCGCTAATCCTGACTATTGAAAGCTGATGATGTTTTGTTTTATAATAGGGAAAATGTCGCGAAGTATAGCCAGTATGCTATTATTTTATTTGTTTATAAAAAAAACAGGTGGAAGATATATATATATATATTTTACTATTTAAAATTGGTATGAGTAATAATTTAAAAATACTAACAAAATCTATGTTTTTGTATTAAAATTGTGCTAAACCTCATGAGTAGACGCTGTCGAATCGAAATTAGTATTTTTTAACTATTTATATAGCAAAGAGGATAATGAGGATGCTTCATTATTCAATAACGCCACAATGTTTTCATGCGTTTTGCATTATTTAATACTTTTTAAATAATTTCCAATATTTTTTTCACCCTGTTTATAAAAAAATAGGCATCCATTTTGCGTTTAATCTACCATGTATTACCATTTACCTTTCTTTGTATAACAGGTCGGTAATATATGTTGAATTGAGGCAAGTTGTGTTTATACGTATTAAGGTACCATATCAAGTTGGGCAGTAATACGGCAAGCCGGTTGTGTGGACGTTAAGCTCTTCGTAACTAGCTGGTCTACCGTTAAACCTTTTGATATGCAAAACTAAATGAAGCAGATTGAGTTTCTGTGAACTTCATCAAAACTTAACACACGTCACAACCACGGTAGTTTCATGGTCGTGAATCAAGGATATTAGCTGCCTTGCATTTGCATAATATATTGTTTAGGGAAAGATGTTTATTTAAACAAATAAACTATGACTCAACGAATCTGGATGACTGGAATCTATTACAGCAATAAAAATAGTTTAAGATATTCTGTAATTATTAAATAGCTAAGTGCCCGTATCTTGTGTCTGTGTTCAATGTCCGTAGTCTAAAGCTGCATTTTTATGCATAGAAAAAAATACAGTTTTGTCCAAATTTAATTTAAAAAACGAAGTAAGAACCTACTACCAATAAAAACCAAGCATTACAACTTTAATTTGGAACAGCCATATATCCATGCAACAGTTAAACTTGGGCTATGCGACCATCGTTTTCCTCATTCGAAGGAAACGCTAATTTAGTTTGACCCCAATGTTAGAATAAGCACGTCCGATACAGTAGTAATCACGACGTGATCACACCATTTACAATTTCCTCCCTACAATAAATAGCTGAGGGTAATGCATTGAGAATCAATAACTATTCCGTAGCTTGACCGCCTACCATGACATCTTAAAGAAGCAACATTGCTTGTGTGGGAAAGAGACGCTACTATACCGTATCATGCTCTGTCACGCTTGCACATCTGCAATAATATTTCTTTAAGACGTCGCGGTAGACCCCTGTTGTATAATGTATCAATATGTCGTTGCCGGTCTTCCACGGAACCAATTTCTTCACACTTGTGTTAGTGGAGCCGCACTTTATTCGGATTCTTTCACGGTAACAGCTGTACATTTCAGTAACGATGGACGGACCTACTGTGGTGCGCAAACTCATTTTTTATTCACTTATACCGATGATTTTTTTTTTGTATTTAATGTATTTATTTTAAGAGCTTATATTGTAAATTATTTTAAAAGATCTTAGGGGTAAGGCGAGTGCTCTTTTTTTATTTTTCTGAGTATAAACTATGTCTAAGCTATGATATAGTAATCAGTAAAATGCTTATTTTTCTTTTCTTCTTATTTTGTGAATAAAACAAGATCATACACTTTATATGTAGGTGAAATACGTCGTCTAAAAGTTTATCGAGTTCCTACTACAACTGAAACTAAATAGATTTCTCCTTAATTTAATTATTGTAGAAGTTAAAAATATTGAGATCGCTATCGAGTTTCAATGGTACCCATAATATTCGTGCTTATAAAATGCATCTACAGTACGCATTTACTGCTCTTATAAGCCAAGAATATAAAAATATTTATAAAATATGGTATCTTGATATATTTTATATGCATTTTCCTATACTTTGTGTTTGCTTTTATATCTTGTGTTGGCCCGGAACCGAATATGTATTGAAATAATAAGAAAAGGCAAACTTTGTTGAATGGATAGGGCGTACATGAATAACATTGTAAATACCAGTCAAGTGCGAGTCGGAATCGCCACACTGAGGATTCCGTACAAATTAGTACATGAAATTGGTCACCCATCAAAGTTATGACAGGACCAGTCGTTGCTTAACTTTGATGTTAATTTTTGTTAAACGACCAATAATCAAATTAATATAAAAAAATAACAGTCCAGCTATCAGAGTCAATTAGATACACGCAGGTGATAGAAATACAGATAGACCGCGGAACCCTAGTAATAGTTGTGTTCCGTTTATACCTTCGGCGTGCGGAACTCCAAAAATGTATTGTTTCGGTGGGAAGTTCCTAGAAGTTCTATTTATTCACTGAACAACAGCATCAGTTCCAGATTTAGACATACTACAGCAGACAGCTAGAATGAAATAGTGGGTGGAATAATCCCTATCCGAAGCCGGTGTTGAACATAGACCTCAAATAGGGAATTTGTTATTTAATCGGTAAACAACTTGAAAGGCGAACTGGACCTCACAAATAGAAGCTTTAATTATTTCTATATTTGTCACGTATCACCAAGGGAGGAGGAATGTACTAAAGACACTAATTGGCACATAATTGGATAAATTATAACTAATTTCGTCTATCCTCATTATTTCACATAAAAAATACAGAAAAATAAATCATAAAAGTACCTAATGAATAAAATGCTAATAGTGAATTTATGACAAAAACTAACTTTATTGTTTAAAAAAAATGAAAAATCCTTTTGCCGGAAAGAAAATGACGACGACCTAGACGACCTCCGTGGTCGAGTGGCGTACGCACCGGTTTCAAGGTGTCGCTAGCTCTGAGGTCCCGGGTTCGATCCCCGGTCGGGTCAATGTAAAAATTTACATTTCTACATTATTAAATGATGTAACGATTTCTATATTGTCTCGGGTCTGGGTGTTTGTGGTACCTTCGTTGTATCTGAATTCCATTACACAAGTGCTTTAGCAACTTACTTTGGGTTCAGAACAATGTATGTGATGTTGTCCGCATTTATTATTATTATTATTTAAAATCCACAGTATACTGACTATTATTTTGACTTGTAATTCAATTATATACAATAAAGTATTACGTATTCTATACTAATTAAATCTAAAAGTCTTGGATTCGCCCCACCAAGATGACGTTGTCAGCGTAAATTCTGGTCTAAGTAAAAACAAATTTACATGTCTCCAATAAAGAATATTCTTGTTAAGAGTGTAAACCCATCAAAAGTAAATACTCAGATACTTGGTTTCAAAAGTCTCGTAATTCCGAATGAAAACTGGTGCAAATGGACTAAGTTCTACCGCCGTCGGTCCATTTTAAGTCTTCATAATAAGCTGAAAGGATTTTCAATATTATTTTATCTTTCTCTTCTATTGACTAGCATTTAGTGTCGTGTTTGTAAATGTGACTCAAAGTTTTGGAGTTGAATCTTTGCATGATTTGCTGAATGTTTGTATCTATATATTTACGTATATTGTGATATAGTAAAAATGATAAATAAGTACAGGATACCTTTACTATCTTTATGCATCTTACGGTATAAGTAAAGTGTAGGGTAAACTACAAGGTCGTTTATCTTTTGAAATGTTTATTTGACGCTAAATTTCATTTGAAGACAGCATGACTCCTCAGGACGGCCATTTGTAATCTATCTTCTTTTCATCGTTTTCGCACACGGTGATATGACTATAAAATATATTTTCATTATAACTCTCTTTTGTCTAATCTACGGATTCACTTTTAAGTTTTTAAGGAATACTCAAATGGTGATCGGTTTTATTACTTAAATAATCGTACGACGTGTATTCCTTCAGATAAAGCATGAAAATATCTTTACCACGCAAGTTTTGTACATTAACCTAAATTCAAGTACGTGTCCCGAACAATAGCTACCTATAATTCGGAAACGGAAAACAAGCAAACAAATTAATACCATAACCCAATATACAATTAACATGATATAAACCGTTATTAAAACGTTTATTTAAATAACAACCGTTTAGAATGTTAATCACAGAATATAAATGTGTGCAAATTTGCTTGGCAATAACACAAATGCGGTGCAAATACGAACACTTACCTATTATTCAGCTATGATTACGCTGGCCGGGTGCCAACCGGTGTCTATCCTCACATTTAAGTTTTGGCGGTACGAACAGCTTCGTATTACAATATCTCAAATGCAGTCGAGATTAGATTGCTTTTGGTTAAGTCTAAAACGTTCTCAAGTCAATCTTGGACGTAATATGTTAATTTCGATTGAGATTTGTCTACTGTTAATTTGTAACAGTTCCAATTTTGCTGTTACAGAAATGCTAATTGGAGTCGTAAACCGGCTTCTCATAAAACATTTTTGAATAACATAATAGCAACAGTTCTGACAACGACACACAAGATTACATATAAAATTTAATATTTTAAGATTATGTACCCAAAAGGTATAAACAAAACCCAATTATGAAGGCTCCGCTGTCTGTCCCTCCGTATAGCGATAGCAAGACATTTAAATTTAAATCTTTATGTTTTTTATTCGAATAATATTTTTTTTTTATAACATACATCATAGATGCTAACCCATTCGCTATAAGTTACGAATAAACCATAATTATTTCCTAAAAAGTCACTAATTTTGCACAAAATGTCCTTGAAACATACGTAAATGAACATCAAAAAAACTAATCAACGGTAGTAAATGGTTGTATCTACTTTAATAAGTTATGTACTTATCTAAAAACTATCATCGCTTTTTACAACAAAAACCGCATTAAAAAGTAGTACAAAAAGCAGTTAGCATTTGTAATGCATGGCTGTAACAAGAAAGGGAGTGGCCCTATACATTTGTAATAATAAAATACAGTTGTCCCCAACAGCAGTACCCTAACTAATTTTGAGACAAAGGGATCTCAGATAACTTTCCATACTTTATTTCCTTTTTGTTGATGAGAACTTCCCGATCGGTCGAGTTGGCCTGTGTTTTATCGTCGTAAGTAAATAAAATTTAGTGCACATGGGCCCCGATTCATATTTTATCGATTCGGTGATTTTATATGGTCGTATACATGAACGTGAGCGTGTGTTTTCGTATCACGCCTGTCTATAACAAAGTAAGCTGGTTGCGTGGAATGAATACTCCTTGCATAGAATTTCATAAGGTCAAGGTTTATTCATGGAGTAGTGTTATTACCTGATTAGCTTAGGGACGGGAAGTTTCAATTAGTAAGCAAAGAGGTTCGGATCCAGTCCCCTTGAGGGATTGTTCGAGCATGAATAAGTGGTGGTAAGATTTCCATGTTTTAATGAATGGAAAGCATTATGCTGTTTTTTGCATTATATTTTTGAGTACGGAAAGATGTGTTGTTGTTTTCCAAAAACCTATAGTACCCCATGACTATGCATCAGGAAGAGACGGACAAGGGACAGTTGCTCTATCGGAACCAATTTCGTTGAGTTGACTTTTACAAATTACATGAGGAAATAAACAGATGGTACACATGGTGTTCTTCTTTCATGTCCAGATCAGTATGAAAATAAATTATTTAAGTTATATGAGTGTTGCAGGAAAAAGGGATAACTGGGCATAACTGTGGGGCTCACGTCAACCCATGTCAAACAATATAAACGTTGAGATAACAACTTTAAACGATATTAACGAATTCTGGTAGAATACATAAATATTAGTCTTTATGTATCAATAACGCTCGTCAGCTGTACGATTTGACAGTTTAAACTTCCCGGTTCTTTGCGGCTCTTCTTTAAATTTCGTTTGACATTTTATCGTCATAAATTGTAATTAGAGGCCGATCACGTGTGAGTCGGACTAGCTACACTGAAGGTTCCGTACTAGACTAAAGAAAAAAACACAAAGATTTTAATTTAAACACATAATTAACAGTGTAATCACTTACGTTTTTTTTTACTAAAGTTTAATATTTATTAAACTACAACTACACAAGTTGGTCCGTCTATGTCATCCTCCGTGTTTTGGAAGGCACATTAAACTGTGGATCCCGGCTATTATTTTTTATCTTTCATATTCGTTACGGGTAGACAGAAGCCTGAAAGTCTAACAACCAGTCTGACTAAGGGGATTCCTGTTGCCCAGAGAAGTGGGTTGACTAGATCAGATAGGCAGTCACTTACTTAGCTGCACCCGGTTAGGTTGGAAACCAACCCCTATATAGTGGGGAAAAGGCTACGATCATCATCCTAGCCTTTGATAATGATGAAAGGTATAGATCAAAACCGCTTATAATTAAATAACAAATTAAGAAACATAGATACCGCACGAACATCTCGAGAGATACGATCAACGTTTGATGTCTAATTAAACTTAGAACTAGAATGCTATGTAATTACCGACGTAATTAATATTACGCTTATCTCAATCATATGATTATCCACAATAAGCACGCGCTGTTATAGGAACGTGTATATTATCTTACTATTAATTAGCGCATGTTTTGGCCAATTACAGAAAAACAAAAGTTATCTCAGACGAATCAAAAAGCCTTATTTTTTCCCTAGTAACATTCGTTTTAGTTACATCCAAGGGATTAGTAAAATAAATTGTGTTGACAATTACATCATTACATTAAAAACAAATAATTTCTTGGTGATCAGGACTACAAATTAATTCCTAAACGAAATCCGACAGGGTTCATAATCATTCTGTATTATTAGATTTTAAGACCTTGATGTACATTATGGAACGCAATAAATAATTGAGTCTTGAGTATGAGTACAAATTTTATACACTAAAAAAATCTTCCACGCGAATCAATTATGGTATAAGTATAACAGCTGATTAATTTTAATCGCTATAAAATATCCACGAACCTGATTTCTCTTCCCAATAATCCGTAATAGAAATTAGTTGTACGGTTTCTCAGTGAAATTGCATAACCGTCAGAATAGTCCTTAGTGTCACGAAGCGCGCCACTAAAATTAGTCTAGTTAAACTTGTAGTAAGAAACGGTGTCGAAGTTAGCTTTCAATTCGAATCTATATCGTGGAGCCATTATTGATATTGACTTTATAACTATTGAATTAAGGAAACTATAATGTAGGTACTATTCTACTATTCGTACTTCGGTTTTTGATTGTACATTGTAACTTTTTGGGAGTGAAGAGAATCTACAGTTAAATATAGTCAAACGTTTGGATTTTAAAATCGATTTTTAGAACTTTTTAAAATCAATGTTATTTTATGTTAAATTTTTGTCGTGCCCAACAGGGTTAATAAAATTGAGTATTATTCATTAATATAAATTTAAACTTTAAACTGTCTGGCATAGGTAATAGAAATCCATCATCTGTTAACATTTTAACCATCTTGCTATCATATTTCATGATAGACAGCTTGCAGGACCCTTAGTCCAAGTAATCCATTTTTACCCTTTTGGGTCACGATTTCAAGATTTTGTAGGGTTACACAAAAAAGTCTTGGCTAAAGAATAGAAGTATTCGTAATCAGTTTATGAATATTTCTGTTAATAATACAGGACAACGGAAAAGAGATTGCGTTAGGCCTCAAACCGCAGCTCAGTTGCGGTGTGACTCTGAGCCACACCTGACATGTGACTGAGTGTCACATACATAATGTAATGACATTAACAGTATACCATGAACATAGTATATGCAATATGCATTCATGTATAGTCTGTGGTTATGTCATAAACTTATTACATTTGCGAGGAGGCAACTGTTGATAGGGTTAGTAAGTTGTAGAAAGAGGATGCTGGTTCGAATCCAGGCTAATCACAAAGACGATCAAAAATGACTTTTTTTATATCTTCTCGTGATCTTCACACATCACTACGACTTTTTAGTATGTAAATCAGTTTTTGTTTTTCGTGTGTTACCTCCGAATGGATGGACTGGATGAACCGATTTGTTAATTAAACATAAAGTAGCTGTCTTTTGGTTCCATAAAATAGATATGTCATCAAGTTTGGCTGGTTTTTTTGTGATGAAAGGTGGCAATTCTTCTTGAAAATAATTTTCTCGGGGAAAAAGTATCAGACTCTTACTGAATTGTTGGCCGTTGGCCGATGCGTGGCAAAGCGTTGCAATTCATCACAAACTAGGATATTCCATAGTTTATTCGTTCACTGAATTTATGAAAGGTGACTTTGAATGGTGGTGGTTGGTGAATTCATTTATCATCAAAACCTTCATGCAATTCCAACAGCTCGCAACTTCATATTGTTTATACAGAAATGAAAAATATTTTTATTATGTAAACCGTCTTCAGACGCTTACGAATAGTAAATATTCTTGCTTCCCGTTTCAAATTTCATGCCGATGGAGGTAGACTCCACAATACTTTAAAAATTCTTTGTATTTCAAATTTATTTATCATGTTATTTACATTGTCTTTTGAATTCAAATTCAAATTGAAATTCAGCCTTCGAAATCATAGCAAAAGTTTCGTTCTACGTAAAAATAAGTATCCCGTATTTTAAACAGAAATTTAGTTTAAAATATAAATGAATTGAGTTGCTTACATCAGCTTGTACGAGAAAGCAATGAAATTATCATCAACAATGTTATAATTGGCGAAATGGAATGGCTTCCTGGCCACAAAGCCAGTGAATTATTTTGTGTTTTGTTTTTGCGTTATGGAATTCTATTTGGAATAGCTTTTAGTAAAACTGTTGGCAAACTCCGTCCTTACGTTACGCTGTTTATGTTGAAATGAGACGTCGTTTACGTAAATCCGTGTGTTCGCTTCGCTACCATATGTGGCCTGCGCTCATACAATTATTACTATATACATACGTAAATAGGTAAGAACATATTTTGTTTTATCGATATAACTGCTGCAATAATGTTTAATAAACGTTACATTACAATTATTTTGCTCAATTGAGATATGAATAAAGGCCGACCAAGTGCAAATCATACTCGCTTACGATGGTTTTCATACTATTATCTAAAAACCGTTTAACGTACGAAAATTAAAAAAAAACTCTTATCTTAATTTTTTTTAATCATAGATCCAAGTATACAAGTTCGTTACGTAACCTAACTTCGAAAAATAAGTGATATATTTAAGGCAAGACGAGTTCAAAGCCACTAGAGACTGAGAAATTCTGATACGTGATCATATTTCCGAAAATCAGATACAAACCTAATACAAAAGTTTTGAAGGCGCACAAGTTTGCTTAGTTTCTCCTTAGTGTAATCAAGATAGTCGGTGTTACCACAGCGGAGGGCGGTAGAAAACAGGTTATATGTATTTTACCTATAACAGTTTGAATTTAGTTATGTTACGAGGTAAAAATAATAATTTGAAGGTTAAAAATCCATCATCATCCCTTATCTAAATTCGATATAAGACTACCTCCTTAAGACGAACTTAAGGTCGGTAAAGAGAGGTCAACCAGCCCGGCCACTCTTCATAAAATCCTCAAAATAATCCAAGTCTAAAAAAAAAAAAAATAAGACTTTTTATTACTACAAAGTATATAATAAACTCATTAAAACAAAAGCAATAAAAATGAATGCGTACACAAATTGGTGTTTGGCTCGCTATGTAGTGAGCCACAACGTTGTAAAATATTATTTTATTTAGACCCCATTAAAAACTCGTGTTTTAAATGAGCAACTGAAACGGAATGATTTGTATGTAAAGTTATAGCTCAATTACACTGGTCGTAGCCAAGAAACTGAAATAA
Organism: Trichoplusia ni; assembly: GCF_003590095.1. Lineage (NCBI taxonomy): Eukaryota > Metazoa > Arthropoda > Insecta > Lepidoptera > Noctuidae > Trichoplusia > Trichoplusia ni. The sequence continues at coordinate 6,799,001 of NC_039486.1, read as the reverse complement.
GAATTAGGAGTTACTCTTTTGTCCATTTTCATTTTAACTAGTCTTATTTGGATCAAGACGGCTTGACTGCGTTTAATTTGTATTGAACTCCAATCCATTCTTAGTCTGCATATAAGAGCTTTAAAACTAATCTGCCAGTTTCGAACAGGCTCGCCTTTTCTGAACTTTGTTAGGGTCGACTTGACGTTTAGCCGGGAGCTATTGCCATCTGACCTCTGCCACCCGATTACTACGGGATATCGGTATTCTAAAGACCGGCAAGCTGATGTTTGCCCTCGACTGCATTCATGTGATTAGTACCAATAGGAGGGATTTGAACTGTTTTTTGAGATGTAAAATGTTGGTTCTATAAGTATAAATAATATTTTTAGTTTGGTACAATTATGTTTAGCAATCTTAAAAAATATCAAGAGAAAAATCTCAAAACTCCGGCATTTGTGAACAAAAAGTATGTAGGCTTGTTGAAGAATATAAAATCTTCCTGGTGACTGAAAACGTTAAATTGTATCCCATTTATTTGAAGGACTACGTTAACACGAAATAATTTTGTGAATCACGTTTTAAATAATATGAGGAATGTACGAATGTGTGAGAGCACGCAATTGAGTGTGAAGCGAAACGATTTTGAGTGAGACCATCCTTGATTGGCGATCATTACGGCGACGAATAATTTAGCTATTTAACACTGCGGCGCCGCGGTCTGCCAGCCTAACGTACCCAAAATAATATATCTTTGTAATTACCACCGTCATTGAATAAAATGGAATTGACCAGCCCAGTTATTGAATAAGTACTGTTCCGTGTTAATGTCAGTTTATTTTCCTTTCTCTTCAAGTTTGCGAGGGGCCAAAAAACAAGGGTGAGTTCATCCTTTCGCATTAATTATGAGTTGATTGTACAGAGAATTATGTTGCCTTTGTTAATGACATGTTATGCTCATTGTTGTTTTCTGAACCTTTAACAATACAATAGGTTTAGATTATGAATTGTTTTTGATTGGTCATGTTGTGAAAGGTGGATCCTGAAATGTATTTTAAGGTGACGAGCAGGATAAAAAAGGAATGAGCGAGGGATTGAAACGTGTCATGGAAATGAAACAATACTTTTAGTAAGAAATAATGAGGTAACGCCAAAATAACAATGAATAATTTCGACTATTGTAGTACCATTACCAACTCTAGATACCAGTTCTAGATATTTTTTAAAGTATCATATATTTTGATATATTGAAAAAACATAACAGTTTGGATAGTCGCTTAAAAAGCACGATTCATCATTATAATCAACATAACAATTCAACATTGTTTTTTATTTAATTACGTTAATCAAGTAATCAATTTATATTATGCATCGGTCTGACAGCTCAATTGTACCCGAATGTATCAAATTAATGACCATTAGCTTTCAGTTTTCATGATAACCCAAATGTGTTATTTCCAGATCGGCAACAATTCGAAATGGATTTATATTTCTCAAAGTTACTTATACGGGCCGAAATGAAATGTTGATTTCGTCAAGATTCCGCTTCTGGAACTTCAAAGGAAGGCGAATGTACTTTCATTTTATGTTTTGTCGGTCAAAACTGAGTTTTTTGTGCGACTGTTTTATAAAGGAAACTGTTAGCTGAGATTTTGGAATATTTATTGCGAATAATTATATTTATTTAATTATTTCTTAACATTTGTATGGAAATATATAAATTATCTTTTCGATAAAATATCTGTATGTAAAAGAATTCGATTTTATATTCATAAATTTGGAGAGACTTAAAGAAATGCTTTTGTTGACCTAGATAGAATAATGAATTTTTTTGGGGCTTTCTCTTAAGGTTATAAGGTTCCTTTAATATACTAACGTTTACGTGTACGTGTACTTATTTTTCGAACTAAAATGTTAATAAAATTTAGCATCATGATTATCATTTATTTGGGAAGTAAGTAGAGATCTGGAGAGCACACTTGTGTATGTATGTATGAGATTTGATTTGAGCTTGATAATGTATCTTGTGTTGACACCGAGTTATTCATTCGTGTTGACTAAATCAAAGACATTTTAGAGATTCTTCGATTTGCCGCTACACAGGCGGGTGGCGCGATTGATTGACTCCGCGATTTGGCGACGTAACGTTTTCCATTTATATGAAGAACTCACAAGTTACATCAAGAAATACGCAAGGGAATTTAGGAGTTTTCTGTAGTGAACCGCGTTGTTGGTTTACGACCGCCTCGAAATTAAGATTACTTATATATTCTTATATGTGAATTCGCTTCGAAATGTATAAAAGTTGTATATACTAGAAAGATAAACTCGAAAATATATCCACATATTTTACATTGTCTAATCAAACTTACCGTGCTTGTTTTATCAGAACATACATTTGTGTTCATTTTAAATGCAGCACAAGTCTCGCCAATTATAGTGAAATAATTGCTCGTACGTAAGTTGGCGGTTGAATGTTGGTAGTAAATGCATAACGTCGGGGTTATTTATGGAAGACGAAATTACATTGCTGCTTCCTAATTAACAAATAGTTTCTGTTTCAAAAAATGAGGCCATGTTCTCTGGATTAAGGGGTACTTAACAAAATACCTACTTTGTGCTCAAGAGAAAATTACCGCATGTTGGAATTTATAAAATTGTGTCATATTTATTCGTAGATATTAATATAACAAGACATGGTAATATATAAAGTATCTTTTGGTAATAATCGCAATTATGGAGTTGAGTCTTTTTAATATGACATCATCATCATCAGCCTTTCGTAGTCCACTGCTGGACATAGACCTCCCCCAATGCGCGCCATAGCGTCCTGTCTTCGGCTTGCCGCTTTTTTAATATGACATGAATAGGTACATTGAATTTAAATATGTGTAAATTCTAAAATAAGGACCTTTCTTTCAAAGCATTGAAAAAAATATATTTGATAAAATAATTCCCGAGTTCTGTGTTTTTTTCCGTAAATTACCAATACCAGTCATTATAAAATTTATATCAATATTCTAATCCCATAACATTTTTCTCCATAACTGGCTATTCCGCTACTCGAGGAAAAAAATAAATGAAGTTCTTATTACAAATATCACACGTTTTTCAGCTAAAACTGGTGTAACCTTCTTGGTATAACTAATCCGACATTGTCTTATATTACAAAAATCCTTTGTCCTCGTATTCTGAAGGTAGATAACCTCTTTTGAATCACCGTATTGTTATTAATCCATTATTAAACAGAAAATAAAGGATCCGTTTACTGTCAGCAACGTAAATAACGATACAATTGGCCTTGAATTCGGAATTAGATAAAACTTCCCTTTAAAGGCCAGACCTTTTTTAACCTTAATAAAAAAAGGTCATCTAGAATATTTTATATTTTCTGATAATGTTCTGTCAATAAAATCTGTCCTAATTGAATTCTTATTCTTTTTCTTACTTAGGAACCTACTTTGATCTTTTAAATCACCAAATTTATAGAAAAGTAAAATTGACATTTAATGCCTTATTTTAAACTTATATCTACATACTATGCATAAACATACTTTTACGGAACCCTAGCACTATCACATTGCCCCTATAACAACATATAATTAAAGTTGACATACAGGTTAAGCAACGTTAGATTTTTTTTAAATTCGATGGGTGACTAATTTTAGTAGAAAATTTATTTGTCAATTAATCACTTGATTTTTTAAAGTCCTTTTTCTATAAAGTTTCTTAAAGCAATTTTACGTCAAAAACCATTTAAGACTGGTACGCTAAAAATAACAATAATATTCAATTTTAAATTCAATTCTGAGAATATACGTTAAAATCACATTTCCCGCAGCAGATACAACACAAGTTACTCATTTACCTTCTTAAACGTTTCTTAAGCGAGATCTTTTGCATCTAAAATACAATTCATTGTAAAAAAGGTACGTAATGTCGAAAGAGGTTAGGAAATTGAAAATTGTGCCGCGGAATATAACCCCATTACTAGGGAAATGAGGTACGTGAGTATGTTTTAGAATTTTCCCTCGCCGACGGCTCGCAGGACTCGGAGTTACTCCAACCTACTCTGTTTCTGTCGGTTTTAAGCAATGAGGAAGACTGTCCCAAAAACATTTGCCGATCAAGATCACAAATTTGTATATCGAAACATTTCATTATAAACGAATGTATTGATTAATTCGGTCTTTCGGCATCTAATTAGGTTATTTTGGTTACATTTAAATTTGTACGGAAATGGATGGGCTTTGTTGAATAATGCTGTTTTGTCTATGTAGCTCTTGTGTAACTTTAAAAGGCTTTTTAATATTTGCTAATTAACTAAGTATGTCTGTTGTATTTAAACTTACAGAACCCATCAACGGATTCTGATAAAATTATGTTCAGGGATAGTTTGAGTGCATGGAGAACATCGATATCCACGGGGCAAAGCCTCTAGGAAAAGCCAATTAGTACCTAATAAATCTAATTTTTAAGTAACATTTTATGTCAAACGTGCTTATTAGTCTCCCAAACTTAAATAAACTGTTACATCTAAAATTATATCACATAAATTTTAAAGCTGTCAGCTTTTTGTGGTGATAATGATCTAATTAATGTGAGGTAACTCGAGGAGTTTCCAACTTGATTTATAACTGACGGGCTACCAAACCTCTGGGTTATATCTATTAGTGTACCTCCAAGAAAATTGTCAATGATTGAGCACTTTATATTAAAAAGAGTCAAAGTACATTTGGTAAAAAATAAAACTTTAATTTGAAGTTGGAAATTGGAAATTGGCATTCCCTGAAGTGAGCTTTTAAGACACTGATGATCTTTTTTTTAAACGTATCTAATAATATAATAACACAAAAACATCTGCTGACACCATTATGTAGCTTAAGACTGAAGAATCTTTAGTCAATCAATAACAAAATCGCCCAAATTAATATCCTTCATAACATTGAGTTTATTCTTACAGTTTCCACGATTGCCTACAATAAGGTATGTTTTGTTCTACTACAGTATGGATATTATTTTAGTAAAGTATAATAAATCAGGGAAGTGAAAGCCGTCCGTCTTGTGCAAAACCTATACACGAGCGGGCGGAATGATGAGCTCATTACGTAGAAAGCCTTCGATATCTTCCATAACTTAGCTAGTAGGTACTTTATCATACAGTAAGTAGGAACCCTGATGAGCAAATGTTACAGCTTTAAATAAACGAGGATTATCAGTGACGTTGATTCAAAATTCATAAAGTTTCTGATACCGTTTCCCTGGCCGATAGCCAAACTGGTCAAACGCGCATTAGCACGCACACAACCAGTTCCATCATCCGTGCAGACATGTTCCTACCAATAATAATGCTAATGGATCTCATGGACCATGATTAAACATACCTACACGTAACGTATTCAGTTATACACGGAGTAAGAACAAACATAGAATTCCCATTTTGAAGTGGACTCAGTCGCATTATGTAGCGCGTGGAAACTACTACCACTGTAGACTGCTCTTATTAACTTCACACTTTTACATACCACCAAGTTTTATGAAAGAAAACGCGAAAATGAAATCCGAGCTCTAACGTTTCTTAAAAGATCTCGACAAACGGACAGGGGCTCTTTAAAAATATGCTTGATGAGACATATTTAATGGCGGCTGCTTTTCTGTTGCATTCATAAAAATTAAACGAAAATCTTGTTCGGAGTACTTTATTTACTGCAATATAATTTCTGAGAGAAGTTTTTCCCGAGAAAGTGGCAGATGGCGGGTGCTAGATTGATATGAATAAATTTACCTAATGGAATGAGATTCAATTAAGTGGGTATCTATTACCGCCCGAATTTGCAATTATGTGCGTCACATCGTAATGCTATCAAACTGTAAATTCAGTGTAAATTTATATCAGTACGTATATTTAGTTAGATAGGTGTTCTGATATGGTAATGCTTAAGCTTAAGTTAATGAGGTCGCGGGAGCTGTTTAGGTTGTGATAGGTTTTTGATTAAACCTATTACCAACTCGGTGTCGTGTTTTCGGAGTACGGATGAACTAAGTTGTCTTTAGCATTGCAGTCGATTAGTGTTACAAAATCAATATTAATACTTAGGTACCTATCTTGTTTTGGCTTTCATATTAGTAATCTAATTAGTTTGGTGCATACACTGCTTCAAAATGAAAACCAATTTATTTAATTTGCATTTTTAATAATAAAAAAGAAGAAACAAAGTACAATACTAATTTTATTATGATTGTTAAATGGACGTATACCTACCTATTAATGTAACGTAAGCTATCATTAAAATTCCGCCTTAAAGCACCAAAATTACGATATCATTTAAAACAAGTCGTTAACACACTTCAACAGAACACTAATTGAATAACAAAATCCGTTTATTATTACGTTTAGATCATTATATTTAATTATTTCCCGATTCGTGTCAAAGTGAATCGTAACAATTTAATTGAAACTTGGCGTTTCATAAAATTACCTATTGTTCATAACGCACCCCCGTAATATCGTAAGCGTTTCGATGGTGCGCCGCAACAGATCGCCCTAATGAGAAAAGTTGGATAGCCTTCGTGGGCCTCAGAAACAATGCCAACACCCAACAATTTCCTGACACTGGACAATCAATTCAAAAGCTTTTTACAGCATAGAAGTGGGGGCCCCCGCCTCCTTCCTTCAAGTTTCAGAACTTGGTTGTTTTCGACATTTACGCTTTAAAAAACCCGAAAATAAATTATCACGCTTTGATTGTTCCGTTATAAGTAATAAAGGGAAAGACGGTGACGTGAACGTTTTCATTATTCGATTAGGCGAGCAAGATAGTCGCGTAGTGAGCAATCAGGTTTTGTTAACTTCCCTCCTGCCTTTTAATAGGTTTATATTTGCCGTCGTAACTTTAATTCCTAAAACATGAAACGTTAACGACATATTCATGTAATGCCGTTCTATGCTCTTTGCTTGAATATAAAATTTTAATGTGATCACCAAGTTGCATAACTGAGACGTTCTCGTTTTTTAAAGTGGATGTTTCTTAGAAGACGTTAATGAGTAGCAAGGAAAAAGGGATAGTATAAACAAACACACAAGTCGTATACCTATTTTATTTCGTCAACGATGCTTTTTTACTATAATATTTTTATAACAACAGACAGAGAAAAAGTTATTTGAAAAAACAAATGTCTGTAGTTCAATTTAGTCATCACAAAGGCGGTAAATCAGCTCGTATATATTCCGCAAATCTTTTCATTTAAGGGTAATGACAATTTATTTCTTAAATGTCGAAGACGGTGCTTTTTTAAATGTATTTATCTCATTTTCCTTTCTTCATTCTTTTCCCTAACGGAATATTATAGGGGAGTTTGTTTTCTTGTTTACAAAAGACCATACGGAGAGCCGTGTTTGCCTTTGTTCGCGTAATTACATTGTTACTTTCGTACCGCACCTGTCGCCCTCAAATGCTTCTGACAAATTTTCACATTATAAGCCTCGAAACTTATTAAAAACAACAATTAAGAACTTCAACTACTCACTTTAGTGCTCTTTGTAAATAGAATTTTATACGAAATATAAATCCGAGTGGATTTTTGAATAATATGAATAATATGACCTGAGAAACTTAATTAAGGTGTGAGAAAAGAATTACGCTTGCTCCGTCATTCCAAATCTTTTTGAAATCCGACCTCGTCGTAATGAGCTTTCAAAATTAAGGATTAAAACTCATGTTGAATATGTTCGTATCATATAAAAACGCAATAACGTCGTGCTTAAAAATATTCTTCGATGTGACAGAAACATTATTTTCCCAATTTGTTAATAAGCCCGATGAAGTCTGCGTCGCAATTAAAATTGAATATTGGCGATGCGATTTTATTCCATAACTGCGTCAAACTAATTAAGGTCCGTTATCTGTATCAACATACGGTTTTATTGCGTGTTTTCTGATGTATATCAGCTGTATTATTTAAATAGTCGAAGCATACTGGATGGGAATCGTTGCAGTTTCATTTGCAGAGTAATTAAGGATTACGGAAACTATCAGCATACAAATAACTTTGCTACGGCTTTACATTGACGCACATCATTAGTGTTCCCCTTTTTGAGAGATTTTTTTGTAGTTTTATTTTTAACCTCATTAAAAATATTTCATTGGTCGCGCGAATATATTTTTTTTTGTTTCACACATGCATGGTTCATTCGAAGCGTTGGGACAAAAATACGCTAAACCGAATGAATTTTGCGTTTTGATCAAATGCTATCCTTTTGTGCGTTGACGAACTTTTTGATTACAAGGTATGCGACGCAGTAAACAAAAAAAATCCTTTGTAATAGTATATTTTAGTTGTATATTTACGCTTAAATTGGTATCGGTTCTTTAACTCTTTGATTTAACGTTTTAAAAAGATAAATGTATACACGAAGGTTAGTTACCATTTGTTTATGTCAAAAACCCTAAAGCTACGTACGTGAGTTTTATTTACTAAGTCACTCTCAAAGTTTTTTTTTTATTTCATCCTGAAGTAAAGATGCCAAATATAAATTTGAGATGTCAGTTCTTGCCTCAGAGGCTGTCCCTTGTCATAGCAATGCTATCCTGTCGCAACCGTACATTTTTTCTGGCTCACTGGATTACATTACACAAATACATAAACATGATTTGATGTGCTCTTTTATGATGAGATGTCCTATTTTTACTCGTCTATATATGTAGTATGACTACACAGAAAGAAGGTCTTGTCTTATTTTTTTAGGGTTGTACCTGCCTGGTCTAAAAACCTTTTTTGCAAGGTCCCGGTAGTTGATTACAGCTCATAAATTGGCCAGCTCGTCCGGGGAAAATCGCGCCCTCGCGGAAAACTCACGTGAAGTAGCAATATTGTGTTCCTGCTTCGCACGGTGTTTGACGAGAACCGCAAGCCCAATTTCACTGTCCAAATATGGTGGCGGTGTGTAAGCTTGCTTCATATTCCGGGGAGCGCACAAAAGTTCGTTAATATATCGGGGACTCCTCTGTTGAAGTAGATCCCCTCGTTATTTGGTGATCAAGGACTGTAAGTGCAGCGGTGAAATTGGTCGAACAGTGTGAGTGGTAATGAATTTGATTCCGAAATTAAGTTTCATCTCGTGTTGAGTATTGAGTCATTTAAAAAGATTTAATAAATACAGTTTAATACACTGAGTCCTTTCTTTCGTTGAGAACAACTTACACGAAAATAGCAACTCAGCAACAATGTACCTAAAAATCTATTTAAATAACTATTCTTAACAAGTCACAAAATTCATAAAATTTCGTCAATAACGGTCGCCCGAGCTTAGATCGGAGCAATAATTATTCCTTCATATAAATTAAATAAATAATTCCACTCCAGTCAAATTGGCAACAAATGTTTCAATATTTTGTCATTACAATACATCCTGTATAAACTCTCCTGTTAGCTATTGTAGGTACTTTAGAAAGGTAACAATTAATGTCTACTACCGTTTGTTAAACACACAAAACCAACTGAGGTTTGTCCGCGCGCGGCGTGAATACATGCGGTATTCGCGCCACATACATTAAATTCCTTGAAATTGTATGTGCTATGAAGTAGTAATTGTGTGGACTATGTAAGTTATTCTGTTCTAGCGTTTAGATCAATTGCTGGTTGTGCAATTTATGTCTTATATCCAGTAATATACTTATTCAATTTTCAAATTTCGATACCGAAACTTGCTCATATTAAAATCGATACTTTCAAACGGCAACTCAGAAAAATATGATGATGAAATGTTTTCTATTTTTTTAAAACGCATTTGTCAGTGGGTTTATGTATATTTATATTCATCTTGTAAAACCTTACGCCAAAATTTAAATTTTGCATTTTGTATTTTATTTTAGCTTTAAAATGCAATAAATTTAGTTGGAACACCCAGAAACAGCAAGGAAGGGTCCCTCCATCGATAAGGATCCCACGGTCAGACTCTAGAGATACGCCTATTTCAATCAACGTACCGACGCCCAAGGCCGCCCTAATTAAATGAATATATTTATCTAAGTTCATAGAATTTTAAACCAATTTAGAGTTAACACTATTATTTTAATATCTACTTTGAATAGGATGTATTATGCAAAGACATTAAGACCCCGTTTTCATTAAAAACATAATTTATAATATTAAGCACCAACCTTCTCAGTCCCAACTATTGTTCGAATAATTGTGTACATTTAAAACCCGTGACCAGTTAATTAGCTAGTCATTTAAATGGAACATCATCCAAATTACATTTTTAACCAGAATTTCATTAGCATAGATAGGAAATTTCAAGTTAATTAATAGTCGTCGTTGCTTTGAGAAATGAGGGTTACGTCTGACCACTTCATTCTCGTTTGACAAGATTAATGGAATAACGCCACGCGAGCACTAATGTAACACACTCATTATTGAACCTAGGTGTTTTGAATAGGTAATTTAGGCGATCACTTTGCTCTAATCACCAATTGTTTCTACTTTACAATACTTTTCTTATATTAAACATAAAACTACTACTAGGGAAGAAAGGCGAACTGAATTCGCAAAGTTGACTTTTTACCACAAGAATCCGAGTTCTTATAATAACGTAGGCAGTAACATCAAGTACTGTTAACGTAGTGAAAAGCCTTTGTTTTGTTAATTACTGAGCTCGGGGCAGTCCGCACCTGCTTTCACCGCACCAGAATAAACTGGGCGACTAAATTTCCTCTGTTTAAATTAAAAGATACTCCTGACCAATAGTTACTTCCGCCCGCACAGAATGGAATTTCAAATTAACTCGAATTTCGGATATTTTAAGGGAAACTTTTAAATACAGTTCAGGTGGGGCACTATACGGATCCGCCCTAAATGATGACGTTAATAATTCCATTATAAGAACGGCTATAAATTTTTTTGGAAGACTTTTGTGTGCTATAGGCAGTAGTTAGGAAGAGTAATGGAACAAAAGAGGTATGTTGGTGATTCCGACTAATAATTGAAGGAGCGATTGATGCTTGCTAGACAAATACAAATGTTGTTTCGTAAGTACACATTAAAATTTGTAATGTAGAGATGCCTTTTATAGTTATGTATTGTTATAGTTTATTCAGACCCGTATTTTAATGAAACACGATGAACATTTCTGAAATAAATTATTCAATAATTCTTAATTGCCGTTACTGTACTACAAGCGATTTTATTATGAATATAAACGAAATAAATTTTGTTTGATGATTTCATTTGAAATACGAACCTTAGATATTTTTTTGGCTTCCGAAACATACCTATAAATACTATTTATTTATAAAGTAAATTGTTTTTCTTGCGGTTTCCTAATAAACTATGAAATACATCCTAACCATTAATAATTCCTGTCTCTTTATAACAAGGAATTAATTTGTCAAGAAATTTCTGAACAAGTTAGTGTATTGTAAGCTTCTATAATGAAATTCCGAAGTTGTACATAGATTGAGATTAGTGATGGATTGTCTTAATATTATTACAACAAATGTCTATTTTGTGCGGGAAAACGGTTCAAAAGAATATTGTTCATATTTGATCGATTATGGCCCGCAAGTCTTATGAATTAAGGTTCATAACTAATTTGTAAAATAAGGCACCGACATTGTTGCCAGTGTAAGTGATAAGGCCAAAAAGAAATTGATTGTTTTTGACAATACTGAGTATGTATTAATATGATATCTACTAAGCAATAAATAGAAAAACTGAACGTGCTACGATTGAGCTACGTATTCAGCTACGAGCTACGGTGCTACGCCGCTGATATTTCTACGAAAGGTATTTTCTCTACAATCGCTGCTACTTGTGTGATTATCCTAGAAATATAATACACAGTATAATGTTTATAACAAAGGGTGTAACGTAGGTATGTATATTTGACGTCTAATAACGAATCTAGCATCCAGTCTAGACAAAACGTAACAATACACAGCAAAACTTGTGAAGTATCCATTGTAACAATTGTAGGACGTAATCACATTAGTACTTGAGGTGAGACGGCGACGCGTGCGCTATCACTGCCGGGGGCGAAGGCTCTGCCGAGAGGCCTGGAGCACCCTTCACGCCCCCACTGACACGAGACCTACCCTTAATCAAACTACGCAGTTAGTCCTGCCCCTTAAAGCACCTTAAAAGGTGTCTGAGCTTTGCTGTATCGAGAAAAAAATGTATCATATTTTTTAAATATTTTGCAAGAATTTTGTTGTTGTTGGTCGAATTATTAATTTATTTCTTCACTCTTTTTATAAATACGAAATAAAAAGGCGTATGTTCATTGTTTTATTAGAATGAGTATATTACGACGTGTTGGATATTTTCGGTGCTCAGTTAGAACTAATTTCGTGTGAGGAACTTGGAAATAGACTTTGGAAAGTTGTTTTGACTCACTCTAACTGGAATGGACTATATTTAACTGCATATAGAAATAAATAATTTAATTGCTCCTGCTCACCCAAGACTATCAAAGATTGTAAATAAGAGCCTAGAACCCAAAATTTTGACGTGCCTTCCGAAACACTGAGGAATTCATTATGACATCGACAATCACCCATCGAGGAGCTTCTCTACAAATATTTGTACAATCAATAATACAAAAGCCGACATCTATTTATTTTTGATCGCAAGAAAAGTAATTATTTAAAAAACCAAAATATACTTACCTGTTAGCAAAAATAATAAAAACGATTCACGTGTAAACGTTGAGGGCCTTATTTCATTACTTAAACCAATTTTAAAAAGCCGCCATATAAATGAAACACAATAAAGTAGTGCATTACCTCTACAAGCCCGTACGTTAATTACTGGATTTCACTGCAATATTTACTTATGCGGTGAGATAAATATAAAGCGGCTTATTACGAAGAACCATCAAAACTGTGGGCATAAGTACCGGTACTACATAGTACCCAGTTGCGAATGCCACAGATATGTAGGTTGTACGTAGAACTGGGCAGCTGTGGGCTGGCGGTCACAGAATTTACCGCAGCTTCCCCCACACCGACGCAATTATAATAGACCATACAGAATTAGCTTCAAGTTAATTTAAATAAAAGTAGTAAAAGACAATTGTACGTTCAACTAAGCATTGTTTATCGTTACTCCGCCGTATTAAGTGTCTGTTCTCTCGATAGGAAAGCCAGACGACGCGAGTTGCTTTTTAAATGGAACTCTTGCTGATACAGCAGTTTGTATTTTATTAAGATTTTTAGAGCAGTTCAACTTATTTTTGTAAGCTGGGAACATGCTTTATAAATATATAATAACAGTTCAAATATAGACCCAAATTTGGATCTTCTTATAGTAAATATAAAATTGGAAAACCACTTTAACAAGATCTCTATCGACAAAATCTTCTGTAATTTTACGACATGTTCCAGTTTTATGCGATGGCAGCAATATCAAACATGAAACTCAAGCTTCATATTTTAGTGAGATTTGCTAAACAACATCTTGGCAATGAGGTTAAGCTTAATCGTAACTTTAAAGTCACATAAAACTACGTCTCATACGAATGGAAATATCCTTAAGCTGTATTAAAAGCTTGAGATACGAAAGCGTACCGGCTTTTTGCTTATTTACTTGAGCTGTATGTAAATTCAGTCGGTAAGAACATTATTCTAAGAAGCGTGTGTTTAACCGACGCTCAAGATGTGTTCTTTATTTTTCTCTTTGTTTCAAGAAAACTCTTTCGTTATTTCTCGAGACTAAAATTTAATTTGAGGTTAAATTTGTATATTCTTGATTCTCTCTGTTAAAGTTGTGCTGAAATTCATTAGTGTGATTTTAATAGTTTAAGCTTTTATCATTTTAGTGCTTTGGTAATGAGTGAAATTGCTCTGCTTACACAATATGATGCTGCAATATCATGAGACAAAATGTATAAGAATCAAACAAGTATAAACTAGCTTCGAATTAAATTCTTTGTGTAGGCAATTCAAGTAATGTTCTTAATCTCGAACGTGTAAATCTAGTTTATTTTATAGAATAACTGGAAAATCACTTGATAATTACTTTGTGGTAATTTAAAACATAAAACAGACAATGATGTTTATCATTTTTATTTATAAGTATGGGCCCATAACACAATATTATGTGTCCATTCTTATATAAGCTAATTATGATATGAGAATCGACCCTAGATTATCCTTCAAAAGGATCTGAAATCAATCGAAAATTTGATTCAAACAATAATAATACGAATGAATCCCGTCCTATGAATGTTACCCCATTAATAAATGGGTCTCAAAAGTCGGGTTGACCAATATAAGCCTCGCATAGTATCGATGAATTCTGAAAATATTAACAGAATACTCACTTTATAAATAATATTATTTACGATAAATTACTGTAGAGTTTGATCGGCGAATTTTATGGTTTGAAATTATTAAGTAGATTGTAGTATATTGGTATATCAAACGTCTTTTGTTTGTATGACAAAAAAAATTCTTTAAGACTAAGAGTTTTCATAAAATTAAGTGATATGGTGTAAGCGGTTATTAAATTAGTTTAAAAATTATTAAGTAATCCATTATTTTATTTGCACGTTACTTCATAATGCGGGTTTTCGTATGCCATGTAAAATAGACCTTCTTTTTCTTCTTATTGTGTGGTGTTAACCGCATTATCCGGACCATTCTGAACTACGACCTGTTTATCGCCTTTAATCCCCGGATAGGTTACACAGTTCAGATATTTTAATGGAAAATCAGTACTTTATTGTAATATTTTGCGGAGAAAGAATTAAAAAAAGATATTTATGCCAAAAGGGATTCAATAACTGACTTTTATTGTAGTTTGAGAGTTTAGTTACTATATTTTAGATTTCAAGTACATTTAAGTACATTGGTTATAATAAGTAAATGAATGAATACTTGTACAAACTGTTTATTCCAAATTTCTAAGGTTACAATGTCAAACGAGATCAAACACGAAAATTAAACGTTTAAATACACACCGAAGCGTATTAAAACACAAAATTATACTCAAATTACTAATTAAATAATTAGGGACGCCGTAAACGTACATATTTTCGTCGCAATTTCATAGATTACGCCATGAACAAACATTCAAGGTATATTCGCGTAAAAATGTTGTCAATCGTCTGATAGCCCGCAATGATTCCGCACCCTAATGGGCATACACTCAATTAGCTTTTACTGCTGCACCGTCATTCAATTTAATGCCTAACACCGACCGCCCTCACAGGTACCTATTTATTTTTATTGACTACAACAAAAAACAACAAACTTTTACACAACACGACGTTTGTATAATAAACCTTTGCTATTTAATATTCCATTGTGAGCTCAGAACTCGTTGTGTAAACTCTACCTTTTTAGTTTTATTTCAGTCTAGCCAGATTTGTGTGGCTTGCCCGCAGTCCTCGGTTAACCTTTTGTACGATCGAAAACGAATATCTAAAGAAATGCGTTGAAATTAATATTTGTAAGTAAAGGCAGTGTTGCAGTAGCTTTCTAACTATGTTTGAAGATTTATTTAATACTTAATTTATGGATATTTAATGAAAGTGTTTTAATAGGTACATGCTCTTGTTTAATAGAAAGACCATACAAAAGATGAAATTGATTACAAAAATATACCGTTAATGTATACATATTTAATACTTTAAATAAAAAAATAATATACTTTATTTAAGAACCAAAAGCGTTGCGTGCATACTATCTTCCATAACTAAATCAATTATAAATATGATGGGATTGTCGTTAGAACATAAAGGAATTAATTACAATAGTTCTACGCGAATCTACACTTGAAGTGTTTTAAAATGATAGGATTAATACGTTCTATGTTTACTCACTCTCGGCGGATGAGAGATTTTAGATTCTTTGTTTTCTCACGATGTTTGCGGGCTCTTCCTGATTCCAGTTTCAGAATCCAGGTTTCCCCACGATTTTCTACTTCATCATATCGTACCTAATAATGTTCCTGTAGATTATTCGCGATCAATGTAAGCATTCGACGTCAGCGTCTGGCGACGGCAGCAATATCCTTTAGCGCATACTACCATCACCAATTTGTTTGACAGGGAGAGTGATTAATGTGAAATTTTCTCGCGAACGTTCATTATTTATTATTATGGCTATTAAATGGCAGACAGATAATATTTGACGATGTTGATTTATTAACAATCCGTAAACAAAAACTTCAATTGGATTTGTTTCAGAATAATTTTATTAAAAATAATATCAGAAACAAAGATATCCCAAACTTATTTTATCATACAAAGCACAAGACAATAGAAAAACACTTCAAAAATAGATTAGAAGTATTAATTTTGCGAAGATCTTGTAAAGTTTTCAATAGTGAGCAACCAAAAGATTTATATTTTTCCTGAACATTTTCTTATACATCACCATTTTATGTTTGTGGACAGGTAGATTGTCAGCAAACGCTTTCTCATTCCAGACACGTAAGCATTAGGGCCAATTCTTTTTATTTACACGCCATATAACATTAGCCTTAATAAAAATAAGTGTGTCCTTAAATTTTGGTGTAGTCCATAAACTGCTCAATAGGTAATATGTAATCTAAGGCTTCAATCATACAAGGGAAAAATAAAACTCATTTTTCGAATTGCCGATGCAAAACCTGTTTATAAGGCCCTATTAAAATTTTCAACTGCACAGTCACCGGTGCAGCCGTGCGTTTTATGCTAAAAATTTATTCTCCGAGCAGACGATGCTCCGACATCCAATTATCGACATCAATATTATTGAAAAGCAAACGCAAATTCGAACTTCTTGGAGAAACTGCTACCTCCGTCGTTTATACACCGGAATTATTCGAGCGTCTAGCCGTGCGTGTGTTACAGCCCTTATCCTCGTTCTAATGTACCTATTTGATCGTTTAACTTTGCTAATAAACGTTAGAACAATGATTTGAACTGAACTCAGCGGTCGGTGTAACACAAGAGTGAATAGTTTCCCCTTCGCCACTCGGCGATAGAAGTATTTGACTAGATATGTGATTATTGCCATACGCAGGTAGCGTAGGAAAACTATAATTAACCGGCTCACGGGAAACTTTTATACGAGGAGTCGACGTTCGTGTTTGCATTTCGTCGCGTGGAGTGCGCCAGAATGATCAGATTAATTCAGAATCCGGGTCGAATTTATTTTATAATTGTGTGAATGTAGAGCTGTGTTCTACCTACGGTTATTAAAGGATGCTAGCAATATTATTTTGGATCTTAAATTTTACTGCCTTTTTAATGACGGTCCATGCACTAAACTTTCTTAAGCTATTTTTGTCAGATATAAAATATGTATGGTTTGCCAGTCACTGGTTCGACGTCAAAAAATGTATAAAAGTGAGATCCTTGAGACACTCAGGGCTCCGTACAAATCGGTCAAAGAAAGAGGTCCAGAAACCAAAAACAATTGTTCCGTCTAATAAAAGAAAAAAATGTTAGTCGTGTCCATCCTGGTTTTTAAACCCAACACCAATGCCTGTAAGTACTCAAATAATAGGAATATATTGTTTGCCATGTTGGAAGAACATAATATTGGGTTTAAATGTTAGTATTAAGTTGGTAGCCTTAATGAAAAACATTATTAACAATTGTCCAAAATAAAATGACCCTCGGAGGTTGTACGGTTAAGTATTAATTGTCACACGACATGAATTCATAACACCATTTTTAGATTGTAATAAAAGTCGAGCATCATAAACGTTAACGACTGAGTCATTTAACTTCGATTAAAAAGAAAAGTAATAAAAAAGGCCGCCATTGCGAGCTGCTGAGTTTGTGCCAATTTTATACCAAAACATTTGAGATACTGCGTTTTAAGTAACCGCAATCCCATCACAGGTTACGTTACGATTTTATTGCTGGTATCGATCTACCTCTAACTAGGTTTTATCTCAGCTCAAATGGTAGATAAAACATTTTCACTAATGAATGCAGTAAATAGGACTACGTGCACAACAGTTTTTTAGCAGGGACAGCTTACACGGCTTAATCGTACTTCATTTTTGTGTGCAGCTTACAAAAGATGCAAAATATGAATTATACGTGACTTCGTTTAGCTTTATTTACTTCTCTCCCATTACTCTTATCTGTGACATTCAAAATGTTTCTTTTTAAATTACTACATTTAGTTTAAGGCTGGTTAAAAACTAACTATTTGGATAAGCTTTTTTTGACTACTCTGTTGAGAATTGGTACTTTACGGTGTTATCTTTGACTCGAAGTCATTATACCTAATACTATGGGTTACTGAGATGGTTTATAAAGACAGATTGGAAATTGATTCATATAAACACAGTAGCAAGAAAGATTGAAAATAAATCTCGATATAAGCTGACAGGAGATCATAAAGATTAGATCTGAAAAAGAATTTAACCAACATTTTGAGTTCGCAATCAAAACAGTGACTTATTCTACAGCATGCAGTGGACACTAATACACCCTTACAATTCTATCTTGAAATTATAATATTATGTTGATGCATTCTAATTCAAGCGAGAATTCAATTGCAGCTCTTTGCCATGGAACCGTCCAGACTTCCGATTTCTAGTGCTACCTCTATGAATTTCAAATGCCTGTGTTAATAGGCGTTAGCTGCTTTTAAATGTTCCATTATTCAAGACGGAACTTTTCCACAAAGTTTAAGTAAATTGCTAAGAAATTGGTTTTAGACATTTTGTATTCAGAATCGAATTGAATGGCTACTTATTACAAGTTAAGTATTGTCCTCCGAAAAGAAATTGAATACGGTGTTGTTTTTATCAAAGAAAAAGGAAAGTTTGTTTATTTAATTTAAAGATTCTTGACAATACATTAGACTCACTTAGAAAGGAAATTGTGTAAAAATAAGATGCCGAAAATACTTAAAAGTTGATTGCAAAACCTTTGAAATGTTTTCTTTACTAAATAAATGTAGTACACTAATTATTTTTATTCACTTTCAAGTTACGTTCTTATATTAATTAATCGCTTCTATTGAAATTTTAAAACAGTGCATACAATTGCCAGTTCTTGAAAAGAATTGAAAGCTAATGAAATAAAACAAACTGATTTATTTCTAAAAACCAAAAAATATAATCCACCTCGAACTTCAGATTTATTTTATCCACCAAATACATATTTATAAGTTTTTGATGTACCCGTCTTAAACTCAGCTCAGATCCGTGCGTGAGGATCGTTCGATTAAGCGCAGTAAAGCTACAATTGAGCAGGCGATACCAATTTATGACACTTGATCTCCTACGTGCCGAGGCATGGAAAGCACATTAAGCCGCCGGTTACGGTTCATGTGCCTGAGTGGTGTACGTCATTCAAGTACATTGTAGCTCGAAGATAGCTTTGAAGACCAGAATATAAAGGACTCTGCCAGAATTATTTGGGTTGTGCACACGTGTATTGTTTTTCTTGACATTTATGTGAGCAGTGAGTACGTCTTTTGTTTCACTTTTTTTCGCGGAAAATTGTTTTAAGTAAATATTGCCGAGAAAGATCTAAGTTTTAAGATATACCTACATATAATAGTATAGTACTGAGTAAAATTGTAAGACGCATTAGCAGAATGTTCAGAACTTATATCAAAGCGACCAGTCACATGGTTTAATCGCTCAAGCGGGTATCCCTGCTCTCAACAGAACTAACCGTCAAGATACTTACTAACTTAATTACTTCTCATCAAACCGTTATTCTTACCCTAATGTCATATAAGTACAACTTTGATGTTGTAAAACGCCCAAATTACTGAGCATGTTCACTACACATTATTTGGAAGTGTTGAAACTCGCCACGGATATGCGCGGCTTCGTCATTTAGTGGCAACTTAAGCTTTAACATAAGACTAAGCGAGAACATAAATTTTTGAAACGCTTTTAGTACAAAACATATGATCTCATCTCGGGGGTTCAGTAGGTGTGTATGAAATCTAGAATTTACAGTTGTAGGCTATTGTGTCAGCTCGTTATGCGTGCTTCCGACGGCTGTTCAGATACAATAAGAATTGATATGTGTTGTACGTCCGTGCGACAGCAATATGCACTATTTTATTTCAATGCAGAGTGGAACGTACTAGCACTGCCATTATTTTATGTGTTTACTAAACCGTTACTTTGGTTTGTACCACGTAAATAGAAATTCGCGATTATGTTTTGAATGATGGTAATTTTATTCAGCAGATGTATTTTTAGCTATAGTATGTTACAAGTTTGAAATATTGCTAGTGCTATAGCTGTGTAATTTATATCAAAAATGGCTTGTTTGTGATCAGCCATAAGCCTATCACTTGGAAGAAGTCATTGCCGAGAATTATAGCCAGCCTTGCCTAGTACTGTCTAATATTTCCAATATTCATTTATCAAGTACCTAATAACTTATTTATTAGTTGAATAATACTTCGAATATTTCATAGTATCATACAACCCTTTGAATAATTACATCAGTAACAGGTATCGAATAATATTTTCTGGGAAATTCAATAAATTCGATAAACTGGTCCACTTCCTCGGTACAATTCTTTTTGTGTGCTACAAAAATTGAAGGCTTCACACAATCGCACGTGTTATTTGGATTATTTCAACGGTTTTATTATATGAAGGATCGTAAAATCGGAAGATTGATGTTCGAGATGAGTTTCCGTGCAGCCTCGCCTTCTCTGCACGGTCATGTATTCAAGTGTCTCTGAATGTAGTCTAGTTGTCGTGAAATATTCAACTGTTATTTTCTCAGCGTTTATATGCAGTTCGTTGTATTGATTTTTTTTTTGGAGTGCTTATCCAAAGGGTAAAAACGGAACCCTGTAGACATTACTAAGGCTTCTCTGTATACTCGTCTGTCCGTCATTCTATCATTAGACTTTATCTCATGAACAGCAGATGAGTGCTTGTTGCTGAATTGAAAATTCTTACAGATGATTATTTTCGCTGCCGGTAAAACAAAAAATAAGTATAATTTAAATGGAGGTTATTTTATGGTTGTTATGGCCACAAACTGTTGTTCATTTTCTTTGTCAAAAACTATTTTTCTGTACGGAACCCTTAGTGTCGCAAATTACCGGTTTTTCTATTATTATCATGTTCAATACTTCATAAACCTATTTGCACGACTTAACTAACACGGACGATATGTTAGCAACCACAAAACGTGGTTGACTGCCCAATATAAGGATCAAGCAGATTTCTCTTCACAACATAATTGAAATGACAAACACAATCGATGGGAACCTTTTTCAAGACATAATTTCTCTTGTATACACATGTAACTATTATATACGACACGTATATAGTTACATGTGTATGTTGTTGCTATGCCACTGTTTTCTTGAATGCATTTCACGCGAAAGGAGATATCACCGATACACAAAGAACAACAAAAACAGACTCGTTTTCCTTCGTAGCACGCAATATGATAATTTTATTATGAAGCCTTTTTTGTTGTATAATACATAGTAAGTAAGGATATAATAATAATTATTATAGCCGTATTTTTCGAAGGCGTGTGTAAGGGCAGTCTGGGCGGTTCTCGTTAAGCGCCCACATTTTTATTATTATAATAAATATTACACTTTAAGTAAAAGAAAATAAACTACTTCAGGGGCTGGAAATGATATTCTTTAAGCCCACATTATGTCTTAATACATAATACCGGGAACTATTGTTTTTCTTTTGCCGTATTTTCTGAAATGTGGGCATGAACTGACTAGAAAATTAAATCAAATAAATTGTCCTAAACATACTTCATAATATGTTAGCATACTCTGTCTTAAAATTCACCAAAAGTTACAAGCAACAATTCCTGGTTAGATGAGGATAAAATACGGTTTAAGGTTGGAATTTCCAGTAGAATTTCACTTTAAACAGAAACAGAAAAGTGCCATGTCAGTCTGTATCGTGTCATGTTTGACTGCACGGATATCCGAGTGGTTGAGGTCACCAATTAAGCCCACTTTGCGCGGTTCCCGCGTAGTACAAGAATTTGTGTGATCCACGAATGCTTGTCCTGAGCAAGAGTGAAAAAAAGTCATAAAATTCTTGTTAGAACGAATGGAGAATATATATCGAGCTTCTTCCCTTAATCAAAGATGACTGTAGACCGACATACTGTAAGGTGTTCTGGACACAAAGCTTTAATTTATAACCTCTTTTTAAATAAGGTATACATTTTATCAGAAATGCTTGTGTTTTTATAATAACTATCGTGAGACTGATTCATTATTAAATGATGTAACGGTTTACTCATGAGCAGACGCGGCGGGATCGCGAGTCGCGATCCCGCCGCGTCTGCTCATGATTAAGGACTCCGGTTGGGTCCGAAACTAGTCGGGCTACCCCGATAAATACGCGTGAGTAAACCGTTACATCATTTAATAAAGAAATGCTTGTGGTTTGTTTACGCGGTTTATTTACACGTGTCTCATTACCAGTGTTTATGTTACCAACTATTTATATAATTCAGTATCTATACAAAACCTAACCAATGTGTAGAATTGAGGCATTCAGCAGAATATTCTTTTTTCGGCTGTGCCTGATTGAATGATATAGAAAATTACCCCGCATAGATAGCCGAGTGGTATACCATACCAAACCCACTGTGCGCGACGAGTCGCAGGTTCGTTCTTCGCGTAGGATAAGCCTTCGTGTTATCCACGGATTCCATGCTTGAGTGTCTTCGTGCCTGTGACTTGTGCTTTGTGGATGTGACTGTGACGTGACGTTTGTAAAATCCTCAGCGACACTAATTAGGGGTGTCAAAAATAAAATGCGGATAAGTCGTTAAATAGTAACAAAAATTTAACCTCGACTAATGATATTATGTTTTATTGTGAGTCCTAACCTGCAACCATGTACTTAAGAATTCTGGATCATCATAATTAATATCTGTTAGTAGGTATTGCTTCCTTAATAAATTACCAACAAAAATAAAGCACAGCTCAAGAATATCTCAATTTCATAAATCTTTCTTGTAAATGAAAGGCGTAAGTACCATATATTATTATGCCTTGCTCGGCTTATGTCGAAATCGTTCTCGTATCCTATCCAAGTTTCTTGCAGCTTACAACTCAATTTCCTTTAGCAAATCCTGGATCAAGAAAGGTATACAGTGTTCAGCTATTTTGTGAATACATCAGATCATCAAAATACACAGAATGCTTAGTCCAAATATAGATTAAGACGGCTTTGCAGTTTGATACTTTGGAAATGTTCTTGTGAAAACAGTTTTACAACAGTGATTGAGTATTGATTTAATTAATACGATATTTTCTTTTAGTTATTTTTATAACGATATTGTTTTTTGTATTAATAACTCTCATTTCTTGTATATTGGCAATCAATATTAATTCGTATGATTAGCAACATAAAATAATAACCAAAATGTGCGCAAAAAATATAAAAACATTGAATTGTGAGTGTCACTCTTAAATAATATTTAATTCAAGTAAAATCCTATATGAAATCATGAAATATCACGTGTACCAGAGACCAGGTTGAATATAATCTTCTGCGTTCGCGGTGAGCGCGAGGTAATACCTTATTACTCTTTCATTAATCGTATATTCACAAGGGCGGCGCGTTATTTTGACGTGAGAATGATTATGTCATTCGTCGTTACCAAAATGGCGGTGGTCGTCATTAAGTCGGAGTGCCCTCGTTTAAGTCCGCGGCGCATAAACACCAACGGAAGGAAGGCGGGCTAAAAGCCAGGGTATGGTGCAGCTTGCAAATTAGCCACGCTTGCTGGATAAAACACGTGAGGACGGGCTAAGAGATTACTTTCTACGAAACACCACTGTGTATTTGCATAGGTACGTTTAAGGGCTCAGCTTTTGACTTTTTTCACGTTTGGAAAATTTGCGAGCGTGGCCCAGTTACCTATATTGCTCGCTTGTCAGTTCGCCGGAATATCTTTTAAATGTAATTTTTTCTCAAAGTTCTTCCTTGCGTCACAAACTTTGCTAATTTCTTTCAAAATGAAATTCTGTGTTTCAAAATGCTTTTTATTATCCTTTATCATATTTATAGAATATCTAGTCTTAAAAAAAGTTGCTGTTTATTTTCAGATATATTACAGGATATAACCTATTAGCAAAGTGAAAATAAAATAATTCAATAGTGAAGACAAAATTGAAAAAGTTTTTTTTCAAAGGTGATGTATTTCTTCCATACCGATATCAACAAATACTAAAAATAAATATCAAAGTTGCAAAGCAATGATGGCTACGGATTTTTCTTTAGCCTATTTGTACGGAACCCTTTGTGTCTTTATTCCAACTCGCTTTTGACTGAATATAGTTTCCAGTAGGTAGGCTTAGGTGCTTTCGTCCTACCTATACCCCCTAACGCTATAAATTTCTAAAGAAATACTTAATATACACAAAACTTAATTGCCGCGGTATAAAACTTTCAAAACAAAAATAAAACCGTCTCAATCCCGATAACACTTTAAACTGTTGAACAAATACGTCGAACTTTATCGTTAACGGTTTTGTATATTTTGTTGAACTTTAAGAAGAAAATATAGGAATCAAAAGCTATAATAATCATCAATCTTCGGGAAAGTTCAACCTCGAAACATGGAAATATAACGTTCCGTAAACGTTTACGGAACGGTCCTGGGGGTTCGTGTTCTAGCCGTGTCGTCGATTACTCCGCTTTTATTTACTTGCCACCTTTTGATAGATTGTAGACAAGTTTATGTACTCAATAAAAAAGTAACATAGTTTAAGCGAGGTATGTGAATAGTCTGATGATATATTTACCTAGAAACTCAGAACAGAACTCAGTGATCTATTTTTAAAATAACACGAGCTGAGTTTCTTTTCAAAAACAATGTTTAAAATATTTTAAACTTTGTAATATTAATTTATATGTACTTTACCAATTGTCGTTTTTGGTTGTTTAACAAATCAAGAAGCAAAACATAAAACAACTTTGATTTCAAGCGAAATGTTTTAGAACCTTATTCATGTAAACAGTTTTTTAAAAGCATTGATGCCCCTGACTAGGAAAACCAAAGCCCGCAATTCACTCAGCTGTGGGTATACAGTAGTGTCTAGGTCGGTACAGACAAATATTACTAAACAAACACCACACAGATGTATGAGACTTAATTAATTTTGAACCCTACACGCACCGGAATTAAAGGACAGAAACTAACAACGCTATATTTTAATTAAAATATACACAAGAAAAAAATTGCTACTTCTTTTCATACTCCGTTGCAGTTATGCAGCAATCAGTTATAATTACAAAGTGGGTGGTTATTTGTACTTAAACAAATGACTACACAGTGTATTTGAGACCACAAAGCGAATGTGACGTCAGAGTTAATGAAACCCATCTGTTTTTACTTACTCCCCGCTTTCTTTACAGCCCTAAAGCAGCGATGACTTGTGTGGCAGTTGTTTGAGCTCGGCGAGATATAATTTTATTTTGTGAAACTTTGCTTGCGTATATTTTTGTTTTGTTAACTTGAATTTTGTTGTTTGCTCTTCGCATTGGTTAACGTATTTCATTTTTAAGACAGACATGCAAATCACTCTTTGCTAATACGGTTAACCCAAAAATGTGATGATTAAAAGTTATGAATCAACTTATTTATTTATGTATATAATACGTGTATTTTTACAGCAAAAGAAAAGTTCATACCAATATAATAATACTTTATCTACTTCGGGCCTTATTTTGACACTTTTCGTACACTTAAGTTCTACAAAAAGACATTGGGCATGTAAACATGAACGTCCTACTTACAAATATCCCAACAAGTTGTAGCAATAAATGACGATTTGCCCTTAGAGTATAGCTGTCGCAATGTTAAACAAGTCGCCGGGGCCCAATGTAAAACGCGATTTACTGCGGTCAAACTTAGACGGGGCTCCCGTGGGATGATCACGCAAAACCGCTAACCTGCAGACAGCAACATACTTACAGACTACACTATTATTTCACCTATGATATTTTTTAATTGTTTTTAGTTAGCCAACCTTCGCTGTGGAAAATATTACCAATCAGTTTGATTAACAATGTACTAAAACCTCCTTCCATATGAGATCGACATAGATGTTATGTCAAAGATTTATCACAGGTACTATCATAACATCATACCTACGTCTATTATTCCATGATCATCCAGAGTAATAATCCCCAAAACTGTGTTATCAAACGCTGTGTTGAAATACACTGACACAATGTCAAAAAACTTGAACGATTTTGACATTTGTTTCGTAATTCTGACATTGTATCCATAGAAAATAGGTTTACGGCGTAATACTAAAACACGTTATAGATTATAGCGCAGTAATTTGTGACCTCAACTGAAAATTTATAATATTAATATAAACAATAGTCATACAATTGATTCTCCCTCATTTTTGATCATAACACATTAAAAGCCCACATTGTCGTCGAAGTTTAAATACTAAATAGTTAGAAAAGGGAAAATTATTTTTGTTATTTAGGTGCACAGTGGGCCGTCACTTATTACGAAGTTGGTAACTGGCCATCCGTTTTACCGCAGGCCGGCGATTGCTCATCTGGTGTGTTAGGAGAAAACTTTTTGCGTCATTTTACGTGCTATTATGATATTCCTGTGTGGCGCGGGAAATTATGTAAAAGAATAAAATAAATGTATACATTCATGACTAAATTAGATGTAACGTTTTGTTTTGGGGACAGTATTTTCGTTAATTTTTAATGATATTTTTTATTGTGACAAAATCATCGTAATCGCGTAACGTATCTACTATCTAGACTAATATATTGGATTTATATAATTGTATTTTGTACATTTTTTTAGAGATTCTTGTTTACTTTTCGTAAGATATTCTGAAAACGGCTAGTATAGTACATGACCTAAGGAAAAATACTTCTTAATAAAAGTAATATCAGATTCAACTCCGCACTCACGTTTCAAATAGCCATTTCTTTACAATGAACTCACTTAGTTCAGAACAGAGAAGTATCAGTTACAAAATAGCAACATTTTCATCCGAACGTTTCCATCTGGCGGATGGGATAACACTAAGATCATCTAAGCCGGTTGTTACGACGCCGCGGTCAGAAATGGACTTGTCCAAACTTATTCCAGCGGTTATTTTGCAGCGGCTATACAAACTACTTTGCTTCCCTTAAGTTGGTTCTCGTTTTAAAACAAAAGTTCATAAAATAGTTTTATATGTACGCTGAAACATTGCAGGTTGATGATCTACGGAAATGTTTTTACTATATTATTTGTTTTTATAAAGTTCAGTACTCATGTGATGAAACGCTGTATTAATAAGGTTCTGTAGGCCTGTCCATCCGCCTGTAATCAGGCTGTATCTCATGAACCTGATGATATGATGGCGGTTGAAATTTCGAAAATCGATGATGAGGTATTCTTTACTCTTATAACAATGGATAATAAAACACGGAATAAAATAAACATTTAAGGGATGGTAAAAACAATTATTTTTACCGATTTGTAAGAGAATGTTCCTGAACCCTTCGCGCGTGAGTCTGACTCGCATTTGGCCGGTTTTATTTATTAGACTAACGACAAAACACACAGTGAGCTACTGTGTAAATAGAAATAGTTTTCCGTCAGTGATTTACTCGTTGTTTTCTCAGCACACATTTTCCTGGTGCTATAAAAGGTCTTGACACCTTGAGCTCTCATTCGGAAAAGGATGACAGGGTGACCGATAGGAAAAAAGTATTTTATAGTTCAGATATTGCAACACTAGGTGACAATTACACTTTGTTCTATTTGTTTTAAGAAGTGTCATAGTATTTGTTTAACATTTAAAATATAGCTGTTTTATGAGACCTTGGGCCATTTTTTTGTCACATTTTTAACTTCGTAACTATCTTTTTTGGTTTTCTGTACAAAAAATAAACAGATCGATTAAGCTACGATTGGTACAGCCATAATATTGATGAGGAAAGAATAGGTTTTTTCTAATTTATAGTTAGCTAATTTACAAACAAAAGTTTAAGATTTTTAAAAAATCTGCGTTAATAGGGTAAAGATAAATACTGTATATTTTGTAACTTAATATTTAAAACCTATCATTAACCGACTCTACGAGTATTGTACGACTACAGAGAATGAAGGAAATTGAAACATTTTTCTATTATAATCGTCATACATTTCGATTAAATCAAAACATTAAACCCACCTAAAACAACAAAATAAACAACTCAAAACTTGAGATCGCGTTCCTACAAAATTGAATAGATTTATAAGCGTAAGAAATAGCTTTGTTTGAAGATTTTTAGAGGAAATTAAATGGTCATACCCTCTTAAACTGAGTGGCTCAGAACAGCGCAACTGCAATTCTCTCGAATAAAGTGTCGGGTACATGTGCGTTTATTTACGCTACATTAAAACTTTTTGTGGAATCTTAAATAGCGCTGTTACACAGTATCTAATTATACAAGGATACGCCGCACAATTTTTAGGTTTTTCGCTCACAATTTGAGTGGAATTCTGAGGCTTAGCTATTTTCATTTGAGTTTCATTCATGTGAGTATTTTTGGCGACTATTATACGGAAAGAACAGATTTTGCCTGGGTCTTCATTAAGAGAAGCCTTTTGTAAGTTTTAAAATAGAATGTGATTTTACATTGAGCTTGAAATAACTTTCCTGCGTAGCGTATGATTCCCGTATATTTTTACGGAAATAAAAGTCTAAACAAAATATTTTGTAGAATATATTTTATAAAGAAATCGAGTACAAAAATATGACAAGAATTGAATGCCTTTCATAAGATTGTTTATAAGCGCATGAAATATCCTAGTTTGATTTCCTGTTGCGAATAAATCGTAATGTATATAAAAATGTTCTATCATATTGAGATAAGTTATCAAAAGGTCACTGGATCCGGAAAACTCAATCTCATAATAATGTATTTCAAAGATTTAGGATGGTAAGTTTCCATAGCTATAGGAAATCATCTTCGCTAAACACACATTTGTTGCGATCAATATTTGTAAGACAGAAATATTGATCGCAACAGCACTATTTTAAGCTATGTATTTATAAGTATATAAGTGTGTTTATCTGTCGTCTAGTATTCATAACAGAAGTTGTGCTTAGTTTGAGAGCTAGATGGCGTTGTATGGAATTATAATAATGATTATATTTGTTAAACCTGGATTATAGATTTAAATGAAGGCTGAATGTTTCTCATAAGCGAGCGTTATCTCTTCATTGATATTGCAAAGAGAGATATAGCTCTACGCAGTTTAATGTGCTCTCGCTTCTCCAACTGCAATAGACTAACATTACTATATGCCTGCAGGCCCAGGCGCCCAAAACCCACTTTACTGTATTACCCGATACCTTATAGTAAGACAATAAGCCAACACAACTGTCAGAGTGTAACCATCATAAATGAGCAAAGCATCTAAAGATATCAATAACATTACAAAGATGGTACGAAGCAAAGCACAACCAGCGATACTGAAAACAAACACTAGCAATGAGGTACTGGCAGCTATGAATTCGTCTGAAAACTTCAATATCCTGTCTGAGTTCGTATTAAAGTAAAACAAACCTGCTCGCGTATTTCTCGCCGGGTCTGCATCCAGCCTTAAATAACGTTCGTTGTTTTGGCTGTCATCCAACTGCTTGTTAAGGAAACTAGGGAATTTCGTGGAGCCACCATTGTTTCTTGTTGTGTACATAAAGGCGCGACAGACGTCCTGAGCCTCGGTCCGCAAATGTATGCAATAGAATAATTTCCGTTCAATTATTTCATTATCCAGCAATTGAGGCTGTTGCATAGGATTACTGTAAATTATGGTATGATTTGTGTTTTATTTAAAACCTAATTACTAATTATGTTCTGGAGGATTAATCGGTTTATCCGAATTTAGGAAATGTTCAATTATTATTGCGTAGTTTTGATTTCGTTATTTGTTTTTGGTGTTACTTTAATTTAATATCCATAATAGTCGACAATGACTCGAATTTTTACGCAAGGAGTCTTGCCTTTGGATGGTGTTTCAATCCTCTCCTTTTCATCGTCCGATAGAGCTCAATTTTCTGTTTAGCAGTTCTTAAGATACACACATCCTTCCATATTTAAACCTTACTTATTAAATGACAATTGTGCGCTACTTAATACGGCATACAAGCATAAGTAACGGCAACTTTGACCTCTAAAGGATTGAAGCAAGATGGTGCACGTTACAACCAAACCGTCTTTGTATTTTATTGACTGAATTGAATTGGTTCTGTAGGCGTTGACCGGCGATCGTGAGGTCGTGAATTCAAATACTCCGACCTCGTTCAACTATTGTGGTGAAGCCATTCTTCGTTCGAAAGCCTTCCCTCAATGGTTTGCCAGTTGCCGTTGATCCAGTAAAAGCCAGTACGCTTACTAAAAATGTTGGTATGCGTCGAGGAAAAGTGAAAATGTACAATAGATTTTTATTTTCGCCGTTCCAAAATGTACATTGACCGTATTCAGTATTGTACTCAAAGATAGTTGTGATTAAATTTTGAGAAAAATATAAAATTGCAAGCATTTGAATAAAGATTTTACTGCATACGAAATGTTCAGCTGTTCACAGGAAACAATGAAATTAATAACGATAAATAAAAACTTTTTTAAATAAAATTGGTTACAAGACAGGTAAAAGAAAATTAGTCGAAACTAAACTATTTTCATTTACCCTGTCCTGTTTTGGTTTTATTGTCCTGACTGTCATGACTGAAGAGGACAGGCAGAACAATCAAAAGACATTTCAGATCTGGAAAGTGCGTTATCATGATGACTGATGACTATGAAAGAGATGATTCCATGACCTTGGTTCGTGGGTCATGAAATCATCTCTCGAATCAAGTTTGTAAAATAGTTACTTAGTTTTTATACTAATTGTCTATAATGCTACGTTCTCGAAGCTTAATGTTCCTTCTCTACTTTAAATAACAAACAAATATATTTAGGGATTCAAACGTACCAAACGTTGGTTGCCTTCCAAATGTCATTTAGATCTGATGTTTTTTATAGCTTGTTCTTTCATTTAAATGAGACAGTATATAGCAGAAACGAATCCTTATTTGATTGAATCTTTCTTTACAAGCCTGCCGCGACCCACTCACTCCTCGATTCACTCGGAGAATTTGAATTTTATTCCAATCATGGTACACCATTTCAATGAAAACGACACGGTTTAGGAAAATACGTGGATATGTAAGCAAACGTAGCCAACACAATCATGTATTCAATTTGTGCGGGGATTACTCTTACTTTCATTCTGAATTTTACTCGTGTTGTATGCAGTGTACCGCTGATTTCCCTTACGTGTTGGACGGGACGCTAGATGGTGCCAAGATGTATGTTACATTAGATCGCTTGAAGCCAAGTACGGCTATAAAGTGTGTCGGCTTTATACACCAAGAGATTTAGCAACGTAATCAGATAAATGGGCTACGTCCTTATATCCTGGATCTTCTGGCTTGTTACGAACATCAGAATAACAAAATGAGACTCGCAAATGCTTGCTAATGAGCATACATCTTTAATCAAAGTTGGAGCTGAGGACATCTCACGAAATTACCGAAACGAAGAAAAAGAAATTGAGCACAAGTAGTGCCGAGACGTCATCGCTTACGAATAAAATATCAATTTGTTTTCATCACTTGATCCTCGGTTCTGAAAATGAAGCTTCTAGATTTATGTAGCAAATGAGGTTTATGCTAAATAAGGAATAACTTAAAAATACCCTCTAAGACTTTTCCAGTTTCATTTGTTGATACCCTTAATATTCTCCTCGCGAAGAGCCGGGCTTCTAAAATAACCGAGTGTTTTAAATGACATTTCTCCGTACAAATGTGCATTGTAAAAGTGGGAAGTAAATTGTTTTGAATAATATTCATAAATCTCTAAATTTGTTTTCATATTTCTCGTTTTATAAATCCTGTGTATTGGTCTCGATCAGATATTGAACGAAATTTTCCAACTGATATTTTTATGCTTTCGAAAGCTTCACAATAAAACGAACTTGTGTGTGAGTGAGACTTGAAAGAAAAATATTCCCGTTCATGTGCCATGCTCAAAAAATATGAATGCTTTACAAGTTTATTCTTTTGAATGGTGTATGAAATATATTTTTTAAACAATAACAGATGATTTATATTGATGCTCGGTCGTTGCATTTTTGCATGGTGTGCTTAGTCTCTCGCTGAATAAAGACATACTTGAATTGCAATTTTATGCAGCTTCGGTAAAAGATTCACAATACTAAATCCGTAAATCATTAGATTAGATTCTTAATTAACATTACAAGTTAACTAAAACAAAAAAATCCAATCACAAAATATATTGTAGGTACCTTATTTTTAAAGGAACAACCCTCGGTAAATCATTTCTAGTGGCACATACAACTAGTCAGGCCAAAGCAGAGACCCTGTGCTAGTTTGCAGACCGGCAAGACACCAAACATCGTAAATTTCCCATTTATTATTAGTGAAGAGCCGTGTGGTTTCCGGCAAAAATGACCCCCTTCTTAAGCTCCACTTCCCTCCCTTGGGTGGCGTAAGTCGACTAAAGAGTTTGGGTATGGGCAGTAATGACCTCTATTACCTACAGCAAATTAAATTGTTACATTTAAATATCAACGATCAAAGAGCTGACCAACCCTTATGCTGAATAAGGATCTAGGTTTATTAACATTTAATACATTGATACTTATGTTCTGGAATGTATATATTCATATGGATAGTGCTTATAAATAATGCTTAACCAAGTTTTTATATTATGTTAAGGTAGCTTTTAAAACGATCTCGTCAAATGTAATTTATTATTACAATTACAACAATGTAACTCACACTTAGTAATGATTTCAATTTACGTTGCGAATGCTTAATAATACCTTCGTTCCTCCCTCAGCATGTGAAATTATTTTGACAAATTTTATTCCGTCCGTAGTTTTGGCAAGTGGCGGAGATATTTCTTACCGCGACCCGCCCTCTCCGCATCGCTCCCGGTGCTTTTGTCGTCATATACCAGTAAATCTTAGTAGCTTCTCTTAAATTTAGTTGCTTTCTTCATCAAATATTCCCTCGGCTAAAGAGGATTTTCTGAAAATGGTTACCATGACAACTCGATTTCGAAATAAATTGAACAAGACGAAATCAAATAAACGAACTAGGAAGTAAGACAAATTACTAGTAGATAGCTCAAAACATCAATGTATTTAAAACACTTAAAGCATTGATAGGATTCGGCGATAAAATTTTATTTTATCTAGATATTATAATTTTCTATTCTAATTTCCACGAATGAAATTAAATCCTACCACGAATTTTATATTAAATTATGTTATTACAATTGATAACATTAATAAACTAAATATTGGTACGTAATGTATTAACGTGTGCGTAAGTCAAAAAAGATTGCGAACTATTAACCCTTATATCTTTTGTTTTATAAATTAGTACCTATATTTTCCCAAAAATATAGGCCTTGCGTTGGAGGTAGCTACAAGCCTAACATTCGGTAATTATTAAAATAAATACCTACATCATAAATTGTTTTAACGCAATAGGCCCTGACGTGGGTTGATTAGATTCTATTGTTATAACTGTGTAATAATTGGGCGTTATAGATATACATTAAGCCCAGGAATTAGACTCTATTGGCCCGTTTATTTATATTAAGGCCAGAAAGGGTATTTTCTTGGGCGAAATAATATTTTTCGTTAATGCGTTGTGCAAGTTCGCGGGTACGTCCTCGATTCTGTCGTAGCGCAGCCGAGTAGCGATAATTTTGCGAAAATGGCCGCCTTGTCGACGGCAGTGCCTCTGGTACGAGACCGGGTGAAATAATAACCACATTATGATTTTAGACAGGCTACCGCTTAAAGTGGTTTAAGGTGACGCAAAGTGAGCGGGGCTTTGTGCCGCTGTGAAAAATGTAATCAGGATATCCGGGTTTTCTTGTTTTCTTAATTTATTTAACAACGAGATAAAACTATGAAATGATAGTGAAGTTAAAGTTCCTTGACAAAGGCAGAGTTTAAACAATAATGTCAGTCGCGAAGTTGATACCGAATAGTTTTGAAATCACTTTATTTGTAACTTAATATTCTTAAAGAGTTTAAAACTTTTGTGATTTGAGAGTTTTCTTAGCATTTTCATACAATTAAACTTTGCCTATGTTATAAAAAAGTTACAATAGTTTCTATTTGATCTTCAACTATCCAACTTCTCGTTGTTTAGATACTCCTAGTACTACAGTTCTAACGTTTGTGATTACAGGACAAATCATAAAATAAAAGAACCTTTCCCAAAAGCTGACTTGTTTTTTTTACTCCGTTTTTAATTTTTTTACTCCGTTTTTGGGGTTCGGTATCAAAAGTCCAAGAACGGAACCCTATTACCAAGGCTCTGCTGTCTATCCTTCTGTCCGTCCGTCTGCCAACAGGTTGTATCTCACGAGCCCTAATGCTCGATGGTTAAATTTTTTATAGTTCATAATAAGATAAGCAAATGACAGCTGCTCTACGGTCATAAATTTGATGGGCATTCAATTATTTTAAAATTCATTTTTTTCCGTCTATTTTACAGAATACTCACTGTTGAAAATCCGATTCGTTCTTCATCAAAGTCATTTATACCTTTTTTCACGCATCTTCATAAATTCCGCCTATTTATTAATAGTCAAACAAATAAATATTAAGCATTTCCTGTATTCCAAAACCATCTCGATATAATAACCACATCGATGTCGTTAAAGTAACAAAGAAATTAATTTCCCCCGTCTCGGCTTTCAGAAGTAATTATTTGAAAACAGATTGCGCCTGTCACTACGAAAGACGTGCACTTACACATTTGTGACACTTCTGACGGAACACTAAGATTCAATTTAATTTATGTATAAGTATTAAAAAAACCAAAGGCATTTTCTGCTATGACTCTTTGAAGGTATACATGATTACTAAATTCTTCTTAAATCATAGGTATTATTAATCATAGGCATACACAAGACCGTTGAGCAGTAATGTAACCGGTTAATAATAAATAAGGACCCGCTACACTGAGGGTTACGAAAAAATCTGTCAAAGAAAAAGTATTTCCATCTCACTGATGAGCGTAATACCCGCAATCGAGATATATGTGTGAAAAATTAACTATCTAATTATAACGGTTCATGAGACTGCCTGGTGACAGACGGAGGGACAAACAGAGGGGGCTTTAAA
Organism: Trichoplusia ni; assembly: GCF_003590095.1. Taxonomy (NCBI): domain Eukaryota; kingdom Metazoa; phylum Arthropoda; class Insecta; order Lepidoptera; family Noctuidae; genus Trichoplusia; species Trichoplusia ni. Next base: position 6,763,846 of record NC_039486.1, on the reverse strand, counting down.
AACAATGAGAACTCAACATTTTACTAATAGTACAACAACTGTTACAATACTCTAAACTGGACAAAAATAACACAAAATCAAAACTAATGAAAAGTTAAAGGAGAATTTTTATTGCCAACAGATTTATCTAAAAAGTTTCCAATATTCGAGGAAGCAATCTGCTACAACTACTTCGACTTGGGTTGCAATACAAAAGTTTATTTCTACACGAATTGATCGTTCCAAGACTGAACGTACACCGATGAATAGCATCAATTAATATCAAACTGATTTGAACTAAAATTTTGCGCATCGTATGCCTGGGAATATAGCCGGTTTTCAAAGGACCAAGGGTCTTATCGCCACTCTTGCAGTTGTGAAAGAGAGAGATGCCACTTAACGCCTTATAGCGCGCTGTCTCGCTTTTACAATAAGATCAGAGAGTGCTTTAAGAGTTTATAGAAAGTCCGCAGTCTTTTTTGAAATGGATATAGATATGAAGGACCTAAGTATCCCAAATGGAAACCTTTGTCGTTAATGAATTGACCTTTTTGAATGGATGAAACGATATTGATATCGGGCTGTTTGCCGAAGTCTTTTAGGTAACATATTTGATGAGTTGAAAAGGTTATTGATCAGAATGTGGATTTTCTGTTACTGGTAAGTTCTGTTGTTAGTTGTGAAAAAAGTTTAATTAAATGTGTAGGTAATCTTCATATTATTATAGTATGCACCTTAATCTGTTAAGATATTAGGTACATGTTTTGTTCAGGAAATTGTATAAAAATGTTCATTTTGTAGTATAGAGCTAGAACCGTTAATATATTGGGAACATTTTTGTTCAGGAAATTGTATGAAATTGTTCCATGAGTTAAAGTAAAAGTAAAGCATAAAAAAACAACGAAGCCTGTAAATTAAAATTAAAAAGCTGCTCCCATTTAATTCGTTTTAAATTATATTAATTTATCAGGATAACGATTTGGGTGTGTTGTAAATTCAAAAAGACCTCCGCTTACTCATAAGGAAGGTGAAAATAAAGTCATGTGGGTAGCAATCCGTTAATTACAAAGACCCTTGGGAACAATGCTACATTAGAATGTAACAATTGTTTCCCATTCTTTATTTATGTAGTCAAGAACAGCTTAACAAGCCTAAGTAAATAGGAAACTGGAGATAATTCACACAGCCTTATTGAGGGTAAAACTAATCAAAACTGGGCTAACAAGTACCCATGAATAAATTTCGGCCCACATTAGCATATCAAGCCAAAATAGAAAAATTATACGTTGAAATATCTTTTAGTAAGTTGTTAAAACGGGAATGAGGTGACAGCTTTTATTCTATTGTTGCCGCACCTACAACTATAGCACCTATACAACCTTCTTTGTAATGGAAAATAACATTCATTGTCTAGCCGCCATGCTGCCTTGATTTGTATTCATCTCATTTACTTTTAATTCATGTTATTTATTCGAAACACAAAATAATTAATTCCTTCTAAGAAATACGTTTAGCAGTTCCTACTTTATTTAATTAAGAGAAATAAGGTCCGTGGTAATATACCACGCATTTAAATAGTCTGGTTTTCGAACTGTTATTTTCAACTCAGTATTCGTTAAATATAGCTTAAAGACCTACTTATTTTACCCTAAGCGGTGTGCGAATAAACTACATTAATATTTCAAACTAGGTAATATAAAGTTATTTTGAAACTCCTATCAATACCCTTTAGCTAGAAATATATTAGTTCGTTATAAAAATAAAATTGATGTGATACGCGAACTTCCACCGAAGAAAGTTTTATATTTTTCAAAGTATTCATAAGTTGTGCTTAGCAAATCTAGACGTGAAGTTTAACAATTCCAATCTATCTCACTACATGGGTACGAAGATAAGTAAAAACTTGAAATTGGAAATATGTGTGTACAGCCCTAAAGTTTTAAGTGGCGATGTGACATTTTTACTTTTTTTCGCAATGAAACCTGCTGTAACTATCAGAAAAAACAAAATCTATTTTTAACTTGTTCGATTTTCAAATACCAACAGGTCAATTGGCCTTTGTAAGAGAACGTCTAAAAAAAAACGAACCTTTTTATTGTTTACTTTTTAAACCGTGTTCGTCATTTCAAAACGCCATTTGGTAGTTTGGCAGTTTGGTTTGGTTTCGGATTAGTGAGTAGAGTTACCTCACGGTTGGATACAGCGACACGTGTTTTTATGTTTGTTACAAATACATGCAGTTCGTCGCAAAAAATAGATTGCGTTAACAAGCCATTTTGAGTATTTGAATTTGATACCTTCTATTTTTCGTATAAAATTTTGATAATAGTGATGCACAGAAAAGCAAACTAATTACTTAAAAAGCGAATTGAATAAATCCGCATTTTCAAGCGTGTGCGCAATTTATAAAAGGGAATACAGCGAAGAGGCAATATCATTTGCTATGAAATTATAAAATGTAAAGAAAATTATTGTTTTTCATAACAAGGTTTTCCTTTTCCTTCCTCAACAAAGTTAATTCACCGCAAATGTCCAAATCGACGAGAGAATTAACGAGATTAAAATTTACATCTCGTATTATTTCACTGTTACACAATTTACATAAGCATGGAAAATTTCAGCTCATTCCTAGGTCCAAGGGATGGACCAAATTTAGCCTGCAAGATGTAATTACGGGCACATACAAGTGAAACTAAATGAAAGCTTGTAAGCTTGAAAAAAACGTCGGACACGAGACCTTTGTGTTGTTCTGCACGAAAGTATAAAAATATTTCCTAGTGAAAGCATGTACTAAGTATCGTCAATTTATCTTGGTCTTACCGTCCACAACTATCAGTGCGTCTGGCGTACATTTGTACATTGTTCTAACTCTCTTAGAACTTTCTTTAAGCTCTTAACCAGAACATATAGTACTGTGTTGCCTCAGTTACATTCAACCACTATTTCTGTTGAGTAAGTTAATAGGTTGGTACGTCTTACTTATGATTTATTTCTATCTCCTATTTTTCAATAAAACAGTTGTTTTAGTATTTTTTGATACTTGCTAATGAGCTTTGCTAATTTTTAACAGGCTATCGAAAATAATTATTGAAACGGTTGAACTAGCAAAAAAGTTTTTGTTTCAAAATCAATTACTCAAAGACACCCTAAAACATCAAAAGAACTTTCGTTATCACTTTATTATATTAGCAAAACTTGTACAAAATTGAGAATATAACGCCAAAATGTTACCTTCAGAAGGGAAACTTTGTATCGAATATCATGAATTTAACAAGATATATTTAATACACCTCCAAGGCACCTTTCAAGACAAACTTTCATCTCAACTTTTCACTTAACACTGAGCTCGTTTCTATCGCGTTACATGAATAAGACAATGTTCTAGTAAGACCACTGAGAATAGAGGTTCACCACAATATGCACCCCTCAAGACGAGCTATTATACAAAGTTCGCCTCTGAAACTTGTGGATATGTTATTGAACTTTTTAATATGAATAATTGACAGTCTACCAACATTTGCAAAATTTTGCAGCAGTCAAAGAGCTTTGCTGGCCACCTTACCCTGTAGTGGAAAGTTTCGTCAGACGTCGTTATCCGTTCATTGAAATACGACACGCACTTGGCCAGTTTTGGCAGACGACTTCCATCGGACCTACGTAGGACTGTACTGTAGGCTTATAAATATGTATGGCGGTATCGTAGCGTCAATTATTTAACATAAAACAACTGCCAACTGATCTCCAGGGACATAAATATTGTAAGGTGAGCCCAGTTGTCAAAATTCTCTTCGGCCTGTTCGTTATGATATCATAAATGTGAGGTTAGGTAGGTATAGTTGAATGGGATCGGATGTAAACGCGCTCCCAAAGCTCAGTGGGGTTCGACGTGTGAAGAGTGATCACCAATTAAAATGATGGTAGCAAGTGCTGCCCTGGATCGATCGATCTGCAGAACCATTTACCTGCAAGCTCCTGAGAGGAATTTTTGAAGAAGTGTCTTTAAAGTCACTTAGGAAATAAGTACTCGTAGAATTATAGTATTCTTCTTCAAAAAATATTTATAGAGAATTTCAGTTGTAGAAAAAGTAATAAAGAATTACCTGAATTGCTGAACCGGTTGCATTGAAAAAACCATCTTGAGAATCGGTCGAGCCGTATCGGAGGAGTTACACTATAAAAAAGAAACAAAACAAAAGTGTAATTATATACCTACTTAAATTAGATACTTCAGGCATAATTAACTTATCTAGATTGGTATTCGGGTTCATGTAATTTAATCCTTACTTAATCATGTAAGCTTCAGTGGGCATCGAGTTTCTAATTAGTACAAGTATGAAAATAATTTGTTACTCCTGTACCCTCTCTGTTTACCGAACATATTTTATGAGTTATCTACCGAGTAGTTGCTACAGACATTTAATTGATTCGATGTTTTAAGGAGGAATAAGCACTCGCTATTAATTTCAAAACTTGCACAGTACAATTTATTGGTTCTGTAAGCAAACTTCATCTTACTTAGATGCTGTGTACTAGGTACCTAGTACCTAGGTATTATTATATTGACTAGTAAAACTGAAGTTGTTTTTAACTCACATTTCTTTTCTGTTCTTAGGTTTTGATGGGAGAGTGAACGGTACAAATAATCTCAACAACCAGTACCTATATTTATGCACATGCTTTTAAAGTGCAAAATCGTGTTTCTTTGAAAAATAGCTAAGTAAGTAGACTTCAAATGTGGTCTGTTTGTTTTACGTAAGGTCAAGGTAATTCCATGCTTATAATAAAAAATAGTCTAGATTCAGTCTAGAACTACTAGAGGAGCTCGTGGCTAAACTATAACCGCATAAGTGAAACGATCACAGGTTAAGCTATGCTTGACGCGGTTGGTCCGTAGATGGGTGACCATCTTTGTCAAAACGAGTTCCTCCGTGTTTCGGAAGGCACGTTAATTAACATCTTTGACAGTCGTTACAGGTAGTCAGAAACTTGAAAAGTCTGACAACCAGTCTAACCAAGGGGTATCGTGTTGCCCAGGTAACTGGGTTGAGGATGTCAGATAGGCAGTCGCTCCTTGTAAAACACTGGTACTTAGCTGAAACCGGTTAGACTGGTAGCCGACCCCAACATAGTTGGGAAAAGGCTAGGCCAATGATGAAATGGAGAGTCTAAAACTACTAAGTGGTTTCTTTTTCTGAAATTCCACAATAGACAAACGAACGGGTGGTGTTACTTTCTCCCGTAGTGAACCTGGTAGTGGAAACAAGTAAAATGATCAAATTAAAAAATCCTTTCATTAACCTAAAATGATGATCATGCATACTTATGTTTCACATTTAATTTTCAACCGCACACCTAATTGTAAGTTCTATAAATTCACCTGAATGTTATAACATAGAAATGTACTTTCCAGACCGCAGTTATTAAAATGTGCTCATTAATTATATGAACTAGGTGCTCTAACTTGTTGCGGTACAGAATATTTTAATGATACTCAAATGATCAGCGAATGTCTACGTTGCAACTGTGTAAGTATTCTTCTTAAATATATTTTTATCAATGTATGTATGTAATCTATTGCTCTCTTATTCTTTGTAGGGTTTCGAACAAAAAAAGTAAAAACGGACCTTATTACTCAACTGTCTGTCCGTTTGGTCATCTGTACGTCTGTCACCGTTATTATACTACAACTTTGGTAGGTGACCATTTTCTTAGAAATTTATGTTTTTCTTTGGTTTTTACACCGATCCTTCAGTGCCTTGAGCACGGCTCGCACTTGGCCTTTTTTTATGTCACTCAATTTCAATAAGATTTACCTAGTTGAAGCGGAGTTTGATATGAAGAGGAAAAGCAAAATGTTTTAATTTGTAAAATCCGTTCCTGGAAATAATAAATCAAATGTTATAAAAACGAGTTTTATTTGGGACTCAATAAACTATAATAGTGAGGTTTCATACCTAATTGGCCGTTATTTTAATGAAAACATATCGAATTCCACATTTTAGCTCAAAATGTACCACAAATTTATTTTATTAAGTTCTAAAATATAAAAGTATTGTGATTCATGTCCTGTTGAATATGCAAGAAATCAAGAATATTCATAGCTGGCTCGTTAGCGGCCGGGTCGACTGTGTTTATGGAAAGTATTGTATTAAATACCATTCTCTATGTACGTACATTTTTATACATATATTGAGTCGCTTTTAAATTGTTTATACTCGGTCTGTGAAGGTTGTACCTATATAAGTAGGTACTATATGGACAGCGTGGGAAAGGTAGTGTTTACTTTCGATGTTGTTTTGTTTTTGTTGTTTTACTGAAAATAAACTCACTTTTTTGTAACGAATGTCATTTTATACTTAGCTATTAAAACGTTAAAGTTTCATATTATAATTTAAAGTACATATTAAACCTCCATCCTTATTGTCATACATTATCAGTTCAAAAAATATGTTATGTGACTTGTATTCTTTTTCGCACAGACTATACGGTTTTTCATTTTAATTCTATCAGCAAAAATGGAAACTAATATTCATCTTCGTTAAAACCAACCATAATGTATACAAGGGTTATAGAACACCGCAAAAAATAATCATCCATCCACAAATACTCCATTTCGTTACAAAGCTACATTGATTTATGACTTAAGCTAGAGAGAGTGAGACCGGTCCATGTATTTCTGTAGTCCACTAATAAAACTGGCCCTATAGCTAACGAAATAAGAACATGACTGAAAAAGCAGTGACATCGGTGCAGACGGTGTGAAGAGAGGACAAAACAAAATTGAAAAAGCGCTCCCGTTATATCCTAACGTTTATGCACTCCTGGTACCGTGTTTGCAGGCCTAGGTTTGAGTAACTTGTTTTGAATTTACCAAAAAGCTCACACATTTTATAAAACGAGTGCTCAAATATCATCTGATGAGAAATGTCTGTTGTGTAATACGTTGTTTTAAGACTTTTGCTACGTGATCAAGGCGTATTTGATAAATATCGATTTATTATTAATATTAAGCTAAGCTAATTATTTGCTTAAACAATACATGAGTAGTTAACAGAATATTCTCTAAATATCGGTGTATGTTTTTTTTTCTCATTAATTTATTTCATTGAAATGTATGGTAATTATTTATAGCTGTTAAGATAACGTCGTTGAAGTCAGCCAACAAGTCGTTGCGGTAGCAACAATTCATAACAACATAATTAAATTAAACATAAATTAAATAAGGTTTCAAACAAATACAGATTGTAGGCATGAATTCGTTCCGTAATTAATTACTAAGTCAAAATATATTTGCGTTTCGTTGAATTTCAATTTTAATTAACGAAAATCCTATTACCATAAAACGAGAGTGCCTAACATGAATAAAACCATTCTTCACGCGGTTGTTGTTGACAAAAATAAGAAATGATTTACGGCGCAGGCAAGGCGCGGCAAACCGCGGCGTTTCTGTTACCGTGCCGCGTCACCGAAGCTTACTTATGTAGACAGTCTTGATAAGTCCCACTTTACTCTGATTTGTGGCCCACCGTAAGTACCGATATATATTTTCATCAACGTTATTTATACGAACAAGTTATTTTTATGATATTCTTAAGGAGCACAAAACGCGACAAATGTCTTACAAGCATTTGAAAAATACTCTCCATATGTAAAAGGTTTTTGTAGGAGTTTTATGTAAAACGTCTTGAATTATAGGCGTGTTAGGCACACCATGCTGCTACATCAACCATTATAATGAATAGAGCTTTATGTTCTTTTAAGGTACTATAGATTTATTTTAACAGAATTTAATGGCAGTACTTTGTTGTACTTATTACCTACATTTTCACATCATCTAATACAATATTATGAAAAATCGAATAAGTATTACACATTAAATACTTTTCGTTTCATTCATGAATAGATAAAGATGGATGATCTCTAAAATATAATTAAAAACGTTTCCCAAAAAACGGAGGCTCAAAAATCAGGCAGTTATTAAGTGAGCAGAACGGATTACTCAATACCGCCTTTAACAGTGTCCTAAAATTATAAGAGGAGCAGCTTTGATCAACAATATCGCGTAACTTAATAAAGTGACGCAAAGCAACAAAGAGCATTTCAAACTTTTAATAGTTCATAAAGATACTTCCTTCAATTTGTACAACTTGGGAACCCAATTTAAAGTCGACAAGGAAATATTGTTTACGTGAAAATAAACGATAACTAGGTCCCACATCCAACAGAAAATGAGCATACGATGTAGATATTCAGTTTCACTTCCCGTTTTCCTCTTGGGCAAGCATAGACTCAGATTGGAGCTGGTAAATTCTCCTGGTAGAGTAAAAACGGAAAAAGAAATACAAAAGGCGTCCGTCGGCAAAATTACCTGTGGACGCGTAACAATGTAATATCGACCTTAAATTCAAGAACATAAAAGTCAAATGGCAACATATTAAATGTCGGTAGACATGTTCGTGAGCTTCATTTGGGCAAAGGGAGGTCAAACACTTAAACTCCGGAGATACAAGATTGCAGACGAGTTGAGGCAAACGAAGCAAGCTTCATGAATCGCTTTCGTGCATGCGAGGGGGAATTTTTGAGGGCCGCTATGTAATAAACCTGCTATTCTGATAGCACCATGCACTTTACTAAAGCCTTTCATGATGCCGAGATATTAATTATAAGTAAGGCTAACACTAATGACTTCCTGTACTAACAATTTTGTTTAACATTATCAGTGAAGTGAATAGCGCAAGTATACTACCTTCATTTGTACATTGTAAGGACTTGTGTTAACATCCGTTATTTCGATCTCCCGTAGTGTTTGTAATATAAATTCCCGCTCGGCAGAGCAACACACTGTTATATACAGAACAGATCATCACTGGGGAGGGTTTGAAAAAGGGAAAACAGGAAACGTGTGAAAAAATAAGCCTTTTTTCCCGTCGAAAGGCGTGAACGCGACGCATCACCTATTTCTAAAGGAACGTAAATAAACGCACCTTTAAGAGTGCGTCTGAATCGACACATGTCCGTACATCCTCGCCGTGTGTCAACATTAACTAGAGGCTTATTCTGAGGCAATACGCCATTACTAATTTACCGCCGGCAATCCTTTGCTGTCCAGACTGAAGAGCTGCCGCTTACACATGAGATTCTAAACGTAATACCACATGCATCTAGTGTTCAAGATAATGTTATAGATAGCCTATTATATGACGATCTAAATTTCGTACACCAAATTGTAATTTGATACGCGTATTCATCATTGAACCAATTTAGACTAAAAGCAACTGCCATTCAAAAACCTCAACAAAAGGCATGAAATAAAGAATCTAATCGGAATAATCCTTTCTATCGCTTATTCAGAGCTCCGTTTCGAATTACTAGAACTCGTTGCTGCGGTTGCCTTTGCCACATCATCAAAGGGATTGCAAGTGACGTTGCTACTTGTAAAGAAAACGGTTTTGTTTTCTTTGACCAGGAGCAAGCAAAAGCTAGAGGACAACTTGCAGATGGTCTTACTAGATTAGTTCTTTTTTTCTTGATCTTTTATTGAACGTTAATGGTGTGGGTTTTGTCTTTGAAGTCTACCTTTATATTTTACATTATAAGGATATATATAAGGACGTAAAATTGCTTGTTTAATGTCATTGTAAAATGGAAGTAAGTATGTATGGTTATAAAGAGTAAACCAAAGAAAGGGACACATAGGCTTGACTAAGGTTGAATAATGAAAAGTAATATATTAGTATTTTATATTAATTAAGGTATCAATTTTCTCATAGAAAAAAACTAGAGTAAAACATTAGTTTTTTTTTCAATTTTGTCATTTTAAAGTATTAAAATAAACATGTAGGGGAAGGTGGGGTAAGACGGGGACCTTAAGGTATTTCATAAATAAAACCCATCTTTTTTAATTGCACAACGTAGGAACTTTTATTAATTAAATAATCAGTCTTTCTTCTTTTAATAACAATCAGTCAAAACAAAAAAAAATAAGTTCTTCTCATAAAAATATAAACTTTTAAAAAATAACTGAATCACCCCATCTTACCCCACCTATAGGGTAAGATGGGGTATACCCCTGGGGTAAGATGGGGTATAGACTATTTAAGCGCCGTCATCTTCACAAACCGGGCAGATATGTTCAGCTTCGTCATCGCTGTCTTCCACTCCTGCACAGACACAATGCGCTCACTTGCCTCAAGTACGATAAGTGATACAAGTATGATAATCGGAATACAAGCCGCGACAGTATAGACATTCTGTATCTTCTTCTGTGCCTTTTCGCTTTTTCGGTTTTTCAAGTTCTCTTTATTGTTATTTTTGTCATTTACTTTTTGTTTGTTACATGTGGTTTTAGTTTCTACCTATTTTAGTTTTCCTCTCATTCTTTTTTATATAGAAAAGCAGTAATAATAGCTGCTTTTCCCCTTCTTCGAACTTGTCTTGGTCTTTTTTCGGCGAATCGCGAATAAGGCATTAACTTTTTCGGGCTAACCAGATGGAATGCATCATTATCTATATAATCATTTACTGTTGCCTGCTTGAGACATGAGGTTGAAGCAGTTGGTGGAGGTGGAGAGTTTGCTAAATGATTTACGGCGGTGTAGCCATTTAAGCATCAGGAAATGACAACATTACTGTTTTTGGAACTGTACTATAAAAAAATAGTTAATGTTGAATGCAATCTCAATACAAACTGAATAACAACTCAGCGGATAAGATCGGGTACCTACCCCGTCTTGCCCCACATAAGTGTCCCATCTTTCCCAAACTGGACTTAAAAGTTGTATTGAATTTTTAGAGGTTATAAATCAAAAGAAACCGGCATGAATTAATGAGTTTACAATAGTAAAATAAATACAAATTAACAAAAAAAATATGTCACCCATTATGTTTATCATACATTATAACAGTCATGCACTTTATATGCTTCAATAATTAGATAAAACCACTTCAAATTTTAAAAATGTACTTACCATGAAGAATCGTGCGCTCCTTCGAACAAACTTTTTGCGACTCTAACAAGTACTGATAAATACGACTAGATGGCGTCAAAATAACTTTTCAATTAATACTGTATTATATATTTTTGGAGGGTCCCCATCTTACCTCGCTACCCCGTCTTACCCCACCTTCCCATACCAAAGAATTTGCAGTCAAATAAATAGCTTCACTTGACAAATCAAAACGCTTAGTGCACGAGAGCAAAGTTCGAGCTCGCTCCGTTGTAAATCTAGATCGTAAACTAACATTAATCGTCCGTAGAGAACAAACTAGTTTCTCTAATTATTTCCTCGCCTTCGACCCTCTGGTTTTGTCTCACGGATTGCTGCATTCAAGTAACGACACCATTAATTATGAAATTCAATGGTATCCGAGTCGCGGAATAGAACGAAATATTGGTGCCGATCAATTTCAAGTGTGTACTCGATACTATTGGAGAAGTTTTATTAATATTTCACACGGTACTTGTAGGTACTTCCTAAAGGTTTAAATGGAATCCTGTAACTAAGGCTCTGCTGTATGTCACCAAGCTGTATCTCATGAACCGTGAGTTAGTTGAAATATTATTTATTTGCCGTTATAATAAGAATAATCAAAATTGAGGTTAAGTACCGGCTGTTACGGCCATAAATTTGATGGGAGGCCAAAGTATTTTAATACTGTTTAGCTTGTACTCTTAATGTCGTGAGTCTGTCAAGTAATTATTATTGACCGGTGTATTATTTATTAATTTTAAGAAGCGTATAAATTGCTTGGTTACAAAACTCGTCAAAAAACAAATGAAAACCCTATTGTAATACAAATTAAATATGAACACACAATAAAATTCATTTTCGCCGACAAAAATAATAAAACAAAAGAAACAAATAAACATCACAAGAACAAAATATAAATCAACAGGAACATTATTAACGGACTTGACAATGCAGATACATTCAGGAAATAGAATATCCGCATGCACTGTTTCAAATCCCTCCAAGTGCCTGTATCTCTACCGTATAATAATACAGCCCTGCAATCACGGTTTGTGTTTACTCAAGGTCCGTGGTATTTATTTGCGAAACTCTTGACGGTACGCCTCGTAACGTCGGCCTAATTTTAAAACGAAAGCTGAATAAGCATTCGATTGCGTATCGGATAAACATCGGTAACTTTGAGGTAATTAAGTGATTTTCTGTTGACGTCGTGTTTATTTTACTAAATATTTTTGAAAGGTGAAATGTACTAAATTAATGGCACTCGCATATTTTTTTCATGACCAAAACAATGTCAATCTGTTTTAATCTATTTGAGGTTATGTCGGGGCTTTCGCTTGATTTAGTATTTAGTAAAAACCATATAAAAACTAATAAACAAAAAATAACGAATGCAATAGGTACTTTTTGTTACGTTGTACAGAATATCATATAAAAGCAATTTGAAATGATTCCATTTCATGATTATGGTTGCGCATTGCAGAATACAACAAAATTAATTATATTTTGAATTTATTTAAACATTTATGCAAATTTAGACGTTTCCGATTGTTATACTAAAGTCAGCCTGAAACACATCTATTATACGAGTAGGGTTCACATATCGCTAGAGGCTAACGCACTGGCGCGTTTTCAAACATTTTTATAGAATAAACCAATAAGATGTTGTTATTGTTATTTGTGACTTATATTTGAAGTTTAAAATTTTCTATTTATATTGTAATACTAGCTGTGCACAACTTTTTCAACCGCGTGAATACGTAGGCCCCGTTCCCGGTGCCTTTACATTATTGGGACGGAGATAGATGCAACAAATCACTATTGTAACAAAATTACTTAATATGGCGGTTAAGTATTACTTTTCTTTTATAAGAAAATTCTTTGACAATAACAAATAAAACAAAACAAGAATTAATTAAGAACAGACACCAAAACCCAAATATTATTTAAAGCGAATGAAACATAATAAAGAACGAAATCTGAAACGTGTCTACAAAAGCTTAACTTAATGTCAATTTGTTTTAATTACAAGATTAGCATAAAAGAAAATCAATCAATAGTTTGAATTATAATTTCGAATGAATTCAATCGCTGTCATTTTTTTAATAGCTGGGTTGCTGGGAGCGACTGCTCCGCAATTGAATAGGAGTTTTTAATTAAAAGTGAAAACCGAATAAAGGCTTGTTTGATGGGTTAGTGGCGTGGCACGAACCTAATAAGTGCCCAGACGACAAAAGACTTTCATCAATTAAATTTTCACTCGCCAAAGCCGTACTTAAAAAGTTCCAAATTCTAACCTAACCCTGTTTTGTTCAAAGATTGGTTTCTTAGCAAAATATGTTTTCCAGTTAAATAATTAATTTAGTACGCGAAACCTAATTGGGTATTCAACGTATCTCCTGCATACAATTTTTGGTTAATTAATACTTGTACGTACATTTTCCACCAAGTTTCTCTACATTCACCTACATAGTGGTTTTGTGTAATGATTTACATATTTTATTCCGAAACATTCCGCCAAGGGCTTATAATAAATTCATCGTAATCTAAAACATCCACATCATAATTTACTTTATCTTGCATATAACTCACATGTATTCTGCGTGTACTTACGTAGATATACATTTCTTGTTGGTATGTATGTTGTGATCCAGACGACTTGGGAGCAGTATATCCTAAACTTTACCCAAAACCGGTTTGCAATATTAATGTATTGTACGTGGTAATCTTACTGATGTCGATACTCTGCCGAACAACTGAAATTATAATAACTGCTTTGATAAAGGCGCTTACAGATACGCTCGATTTTCATGATCAGTTATAAACACACCAATATACCTTTTATACGGCGGTATTTGATATTCCAAGTAAAGCTACAAATAGATATTATGTTTAGTATATACAATACAAGTGTCTCCAATAATATATTTACGTTAGAATGCTTATCACAATTTAATATGAGCGTTGGTATTAGTTTCAGTACCTGTCCACGGCGATCTATTGAAATTCATTCGTGCATGCCGTGTCAACTTTATTGCAAAAATACCTCGGCGCAGGTTGATATGCACCATGTGCTCTGCCTTATGAACTCGAACGCGGCGCATTTTTATGATGGGAACTCTATGTAACATTAAAAATAACACAATTTTAAATTCAGTTGGGACGCCATGTCATTTAATAGAGTGTATGACTGTGTCCCTTGCAACAATGCCTTTTCAATTCAATTGCAGTAAACAAAGAAAATACGTGCATCGTTTATTTATAGCCCACGGATATAAATAAATTGAGGAGCCGAACTGGTTTATGTTTTATTATCCAAATACAAAATTGCTTTCAAAAGCAGATTGCTCTTCGCTAATTGATAAAACCAGAAGCGACAATAGGCACTTTACAATGTGCAAGCAGAAATTAAAAAAATAGATACGACTCGCAACGCTTTGTGAAAATCTGTTTTGTGGAGTAACAATAATACGTACAAGATTTAACCGCTTCTTCAATTTAGTAGAAACTTCGAACAAAACACAGCGAGCAAAACAGGATATTTCATCGGCACACTTGATTTGTAGCCGCGCCGCGAGAACGTTGTCACACAATAAGCGCTTTAACTTGATGATATTCGCGCATGTAATTAATCCGAGCCCTACATTAAGCCTGCATTTGCATGCAAATTTAAATCCATGCCCGATAACCTTCGGCGCTCATAAATTCTGTGGGTTCAGATAGCGTATTACGTTTTTTCAATAAGAACCATTTAAGCGATCGTTTTAATGCGTGGCAACAGGTGCAAGAAATGTCAATACTAATTAAATGGGAGTAGCTTCGGAGTGAGCACCTCAGCTTTATTGCCGGCTTGCATTTAAGTATACCTAGGAGCAGCTAGGTTCACTGTAAACAGAACATCTGCGGGTTTAACGTGCAGTTAAGCGACGTAACAGCCATTTACTTAAGTGCACACAATCATTTTTAGTTGCGAATAGCTCATTTCGTAAATGTTAAAGATCTTATTAAAGAAAAATAGCGAGTAAAGGGAAGAGAGCTCACTTTAATTATTTAGACGTCTCGACTTGAAATTCAATTTAGTAATTGTAAGGTTGTTTGCTTTGCATTAGTTGCTCCTTATATTTTTGACTTTGAGATATCGCGTAAGCTAAGTTGTTTGTCTGTAATTACAAGACGCGTTTGGTATGATGAAAATCTAATTAGTCTGCTCTTAGTAGCTTAGCTTTACAATCTCATTTAGAGCCTTGAGCAAAGAAACTACATGAAAAGAAGTTGCTTTGTAGAAGAGTGTTTTTGGTAGTGACGTGAGATCCGCACCCAAAATATAAAAACGGATCTCTGCTATTTCAAATTTTTGCCGTGACCTACTATAGCAGTAATCCAAAGAAGATAGAATTGAATGAATCACAATTAACTTAAACTCTATAATATCATGCAATAGTTGTTATTGTATCAAATCATCATCATTTCAATTGTTTAGCTACTGATCGTATAAACATCAAAACAACATTAGCAAATACAGAATAACTTCTATTGATATTCATAAATAATTAAATAATTATTCCTCGGTACAATCAACCAGTTGTCGGTGCCATTGTTAACAAGCCGCTCTAATTTAGCCACAGAGTATTAACCACCACAGCGGTTGATGTACTCACTTTGTGCCTATTCAGTTAACATACAGTGTTTCGTTTCAACTGACCACGAACCCGATAATTGCAAGCGCTATCTTTTGACCAGTCATTTGTTAAAAATCAATAATTTTGTTATCTGTGACCTTTTGTTCATTGGTTTGTGAGGGTTTACTACATTTATTAGATTCGTTGGTCCCTGATATTATTGTGATATTTGCCGGAGCGTTCTATTATTTTGTTTATTAACACAGAGTTATGCTGTTTTGTAAATAGTGTTTGGTAGCTTTGCGAAATTTTAAGCTGTTTGGCTTTTAATTACTGATAGAATATGCCGAACCCTTTTTTTATGATTGACTCGGGAAATTCAGTTTTGACTGCGCTATATAAGTGTCTTTACAAACTATTAATGGCCTCAGAAATGAGACACTGAGTATCTATGCAAGTGCCCGTGATAATCAATTTACGTATGTACAGAATAAGAAGATTAGAAAAAACAACCATAGACGTGTTTCCTAATTTGATTATTAAAAAAAAAAACAGCAAAGTATTTCTCGTAATCTCACTGCAGAATAAAAACGCATTTCCATTTATTGCAAACGGTTTTCTCCAACATTGTGTACCCAGCGTTTTAATACACAATTTCATGATACTGCAAAGTGTAGAAATAATATCGGAGCAATTTGTGCGGGCGGCGATCATAGGCCTTATCTTAACGAAATCCTGTCGTGCTGGCATCAACCGACTCGATACGGTTGCTATTGGCAGCTGATTTTTTAATTTGATATATTTATCTGATTAGAGGCCACTTGGTATAGGCATAGTCTAAGACAGTTAATATTTGTCACGGATTTAACATTAAAATGGAGCTTGAAGTAATTGCTATATTTGAAGTTTTTTGGTTTGAATTCTTCCTCTTACGATGACTGAAATTTTCTCATCAGAGGTGAAAACTTTCGTTTGTTTTTGTACTCAGCTCTCAAGTCCATCGATGTCTTACGATATCTTCAACTGTTTTTGATTACACAATATTAAGTAAATCAAGACCTTCAAAATCTTTCTCTAAAATATTTTTCGAAGAATCGAAAATCGAATCCACAATCTTTATCCACTTTCGCAGTACATACGTATTAAAAGACTTCCATAATCGCTTTTTTATCATCTAGTGGGATATCATTCTGCATTTAGGCAATAAAACCACGGTGGCGCGCCCCCAATCCTTATCTCTCCCGAACAGCCACGAAAATATAGATCTAAAAAAAATTGATAGCAATTTATATGTTAAACAACGGCTTGAATGAAATATTTCGCATCTTGTACGCAGCGCGCATGATGTATGTACTCTAAGATGAGCGTTATTTAAAATTGGATCCCGCCGGCTCATGAGACGAGCACATTAAATCAACGCATGAACGTCGCGTATTAAGTGGGCCGGCAATGACTTAATCAATTATTTTATAAACGACTACGAGGAAGTTCAGTGTCTTTCACTCCAGTATGTAGTTGGATTATCCTGAATATTTTATATAATGCCTACACTGATAACAGTGGCAAAGGTCTAAAGGCCAAACTGACTATGCTTGTCTTCACAAGGTTCGATCCCCACGTAAGCCAAGTATTAAATTTGTGTCCACGAATTCTCGTTCTGGGTGTATTTGTGCATGTGACTTAATAGTTTGTAAATAATTAAATTCCTTACTGCGGGAGTCGTTTTAAAAATAAAAGGTTTATCTTGTTTTGAATACAACTCCTATAAAACCTTAAATAACCACTTTAATTGTCTACATCCGTGAGGCGCCAGATTTTGAAGAAATACTTATCTCGCTTCGCTAAAATTAATTTCCAATACGTTACGCTTTATACAATAATGACTCAACATCTAACCTCTGATCATAAATTAAAAATATTAAACGTGACGTCATCCAGAAGTCTTCGTGATACTTCCTCAAGCTCCTCAGTTCTAAGCGATATTTCCAGATGGTACTCGTATGATGCGTGTTTGTCAATGACGTCACGTACAGCGCCTTACACAGATGAGACTATTTCCTACCCTATCTAATAGGGTAACGCATGTTCAGAGTAATATCGATCTTTTATGACACTTTGCTGCTGCATGACTCTCTCTGGAGTCTTTACGTCCCCCTTTACGTCGATGTTTGTGTTTTGGTACTTATATGGCATTTTAATAGCATTTTAATCAGGAAGGTTTGTTTGTATTCGTTTGAATAGAGAGTTGAATTCGTTATTTTGATGTTTGTTGACTGTATTTTGACTACGGAATATGTAGTGAATTTAAAGTAAGTAAAAGTAAGGTTTAGAAAATATTTTTCAAAGTATAATTTAAGTAAATTGTGGTTTTGTTTTTGAATTAACGTAAAGTGAATGCTGTTAAAGAAAAAAATGATTTTTATTGTAAAGTTTAAACTCATCAAGTCATTTAATCTGTATTAACAAATCCCAGATGACTTTTTCGGGTTCCGTACGCAAATAGTAAAAACGTAACTTTTGATCTGTCTGTCCCCAGGCATGAACCGTGACGGCTAGATAGTTAGTGAATTTCACAGATCATGACATGTATTTCAGAAGCTAATTTATTTTCCTCAGCATATTTACACGGATCCATAAATGTTGTGAGTCCGAATCTTATATTACCGATTTTTATTAAAATATAAACTTTTATAATCACAAATTAATCCTCAATATTCCAGATTCACTCACAATGCAAACAGCTTATAATGAACATAATTTTCTAAAGTAAATATTATTTGAACGGATTTGGTTGTGGAACAAGAACTAGATAGAGTTTATTAAACCCTCGGTTTACAATCATAAAGGTAGTACGATAAATCGAGAATACATTGATACGATAGGAATCGAATTCAAACCATGCCTAAATGAACCAATTTGATTGTAACGGTGAGCGTTAGTTTCGAGCAGGATATTAGCGAAATTGCGGTGTCGAATGTAAATAATTTGCAAGTAGTTACAACATTTCACGTTATATATATTTTTTCTTTTGGAAATTATGAAGAAATTTTCTTTTTTTTTCTTTCGCTTTCAGATTCAACACCGATACTATTTAATTAATAATTAATTGAGTCTAATTTTTACCTAAGAATCTAAGCGGCTGGAACCTCAGATACAAAATTTAAAATGCAGTCTCTCTAGTTCTTGAAAAAAAATAAAAACGTTCTACTTTAAAAATACAAGTGGGGAAGTGATAGGTGTAGATGATATCTCACTTAAGCCAGAACTGCAATTGTTTTACTTTAAGAGGGAGTGGTAACCTCCCTGTCCATAAAACAAAATTGTTAATAATACGACGCTTCGATAAGTCGCGTGTAGCTTAGTTAAGCCTTGAGATCCCCGCAAAGGACTATCGCTAACCTTATGATGTTAAAAGAAACCCTTTCGGTACATCGTAACTTTTTATTTGTACCTATTTTGTGGAGTACTTGAACTCCCGCTTGGATGAAAACATGCATGATGGCGTAAAAGGAGTATGTAAATCGTAGCCCATGGCGTTTTGGAAAGGAAACGGCTTTATAAAAAGATTTATGCATTATTTTATGTATATTAGCTAAGATCCTATGTTGTATAATGCCAGAAATTATTCATGATACGTAAAAATGTTGTATAATTTTATAATTTATTTTTCTCTATTTTTTTTTACAGATATCAAAATATTTCTGGATAAAAATTTACAAACTTACCAGTGAGCAAATAAGCTTCCTTTAAAAATTCAATGTAAAAATGTTTTTAAAAAGTTTTAAATTGGAATTACTTACTCTTGATATCTAAACATCGCAAATTACAAAGTAATTCGATAATCATAATTTGCAATAACGTGGAAATAAGAATTTCCCGGAGGTCTAATAAGCCACTAAACCAATTTTAATTTCAAGTCGAGGTGTACTGTCGACCCACATTGATGGCCAGAGGCAGCATTTGAATAACACCTTTATTTTGAAAGCTGTAAAGTTGAATTTTTATACCTATGTATTGACCTAAATCTATTTCTATAAATCCTCTTTGTCTTACTACATCTAATATTAATTATCTCTTAAGACGAAAATATGTCACTGAATAAGTAAATGTGCTTTTAAGATTTTGTATGAAACATTAACAGGGTGTGAATAAATTAAAATTATTAACTATTAAAACTTATTATTGGTAAAATCTTAGTATTCTATATCTACTTGAACGAGAGATAATTACATGAAAAGAACCGATTTCGGACAGGCATTTGGAGGCACTTGACACTCCGTATCTCGAAATTGGGTTAATCAATAATATGATTGAAATTTTACCGAAAATTACCTGTTTTATCTTCTTTTTGTATGTTTGATGAAGAAACTAATATCAGAGTTAAAACTAGCGCAGCATGCGAAGTAGATCAACACGTTGTAAAAAAAAATTGTAAGTGCCTTTTTTTTTCACGATGCTTTTTTTCACCTTTTTATCTGTTATTTTTTAACTCTATGACTTCAACATGCGTGGACACCGATATTCCGAATGTGACTATAATAAGGGGTTTCTAAAAAACTATAGTTTCCTTTATAGGCCAAATAAACATCTTTTGAAAGTCATACTTGTACAACTAACTATTAGGGGAAGCAAAAGCTAGCAAAGAAAGAGTTAATCATTTATTTATTTAAAATAGGAACAAAAAATTTATTTTTAAAGAAAAGGAATATTCAAAATGATGGATTATAAACGACTTCTTTCAAAATTTGATAATTTTATCGTTAACAATTGCAAGTATTAGATATACGTTTATCTTGAAATTGTGATTGACACACGCCATTGTTTAGCCGAGACCCCTTAGCTTGACTATTAATAATGGATTCTCCAACCATAAGGCTAATATTCAAATTACAACAACGTCTCTGTTTGGATAATTGCTTCCAATTACTATGCCAAATTGCCCTGACTGGCTGACAAGCAAGAAGAGCATTTGACAGCAGTTTTGTTTTTATAACTTCAATATGGAACCTTGAATGTGTATTTGTGTGAGTTATCCCGTTAGTCAATATTAAGAGGCAATATTTGCGTGTCGTCTGTCACCCCGGGGACCTGTTCAAACTCAATCCCCAAACAGCTCTGTCAAGGTTAAGAGGCACGATTATTTTTCATAGCCTACCTGTTTATAGGCGCGATTGTCGAGGCATTTTGATGTTCCATTTGTTCCTCTCGGTAAGTATAATCGTTTCACAAACTGTTTGATGTTTTGAAAGGTTATCAAACTGATACTTAAAATGGCAGCTGATTTTTATTTTCAAGTTGAAGACAAAATTTCTGGTATTTAAGCGTCAATGTGTAATAAACAATAAACATTCTAGTGAATTATAACAATATGTCTATAGAATTTTACTCACATATTATCATACCACTCACCAGCTATATAGGTAATATAGTAGAGTCAGTACTATCTAGACTGATGTTAGACTATGGGTTCTTAAAGTAGAACTGTTAGCTTCGTAGAAGTAAGACGGTATAACTGCTACGAGTCGCTACAAGCTACGAGCAGCGTAGAGCTACATCTTACTTTGTCCAGTCATACTTTTAAAACCTATTGTATAGAAAGGAATCTGTTATGTGATGCGATAGTATTTAAATTGTGATATTTAATACATTGCCTACGTGGTCTTCTTCTCATCATTAATGAAATCAACATAACAAAAGCAAAGTACGTAATGGAAAATAACTAAATCGTTTTTTGCAAAACGATAGTTATAGAGTACCTAAGTGACAATAGAAAATATACCTTCTCAACAATACTGCAATATTATGAATAAAATAATTGACATATACTACAATTTATAAACATACCTACATGAAAAAGACAACAAAAGCTCCTTCCAAAAAAGAAGCCTTGTCCTTCTCATTAATAAAACCCCCTTAGCAACTGCACCACTTAATGAAGTCGAATAAAACGTTTTGAACTTCAGGCACATTAGTAATGTGGTGCAATAAAGCTTAAAGGCCCCAATGAATCATGCAAACCAAGAGAAAGGTGTTTTTTCCCCGACATAAATGGGTTGCGCGATTAACATGAACCTTTAATTAGCAGTGTCCTGATGGACTCGTAGACGTTAATAGAAGTTTCGAACTTTAAAATTGGAGAGGGAAGGCTCATGTATTGTTGTTATTGTCAAGTAGCCCTGTTTAATATAATTTTAAGATTAAAAGTCCAAAATTATCAAGATATTTTTTTTATCGATGCCACACATTATCAATTATTTTTAATAACAAAAACCAATACAATAAATGATGATACAAAAATGTCGAACATTTTTGTATCATCATTTAACCTAACCTAACAAATTATTCAAGTAACAACATTTCCACTAAGTTGTCTCTAATAAAAACATACAACTGGGGCTTTTTGTAATAGAAATAGTCTAGGCAAAATTCCCTTTCAGGGACTAGGGTAAATGTTCAAATATTAAACATGTCCCGTACGTAAAATTATCGCAGGCTGAGAAATAAAATTACACGCATACGTACTCCCGCCCGCCTGACAACTCTATTACCGGCCACGGTCTGCTAGACCCGGTAATATGGGTAATATTTGCTACATACAGACTAATACGAAATAATAGTTATATTGATGCTATAAATTATGTTGGAAGCTATCCAATTGCGCGTAATGTGACAAAATAGAGCGGCGCGTTAAACGAGTGAGATCTTGATTGAATCGCGACGATACCCGAACACGTATTGTTTTTCTGGCTATTGTTCGCGCTCACAATAGTAAACGCTGTTTCCACTGCAGCGAGATATCATTACAGCGGTAGCCGGCGAGACGCGTAAGTGCAAACACGGGGACACGTCTACAGGAAGGTATTTGTCGCGCAGCCTTGTCGCTCCTTCCTTTCAGCGTTATGATTAATGACACGTTATTTTTCATTGAAACAGCTGCTACGTATTTTTTCTACTTTCAAGTCTTCTGTTCCATGACGTACACCTATTAGTCACGCTCTGAAAAGCTTTCGATGTGGATTTTTAAACTTGTTTTTTTTCCTCTATCTTCGACATTTGAACGCACCTCGTCGGTTTGGCTTTGACTTTTAAGTGCGGCCCCTCATTATTGTTCCAACCTTTTTTATTTAAGAGTTGGGACACTTAACACATTCTACCTGTGACACCTTTTGTGTTAATACCAGCCTCACAATTCCGTGTTTGCAAAGGTGACAAAAATCCATAGGTCCAAATTATCCACGTGTCACGAATTTAAGATGAAACATTTTCATCTTAATATTACGTGTTCCGCTAATTAATTATTTATGGTTTAATGAATATGTCACGATGGCGGTATAAAAGCTATGGAATAGGTTATAAGCGTACGACGTCGATGGATACAAAATTTGATATTAGAATTTTCAATTTCATAGCTACATATTACATACATATTTAGCTTTTCTCTACAATGAAGTCCATAAGTACTCATAAGTTTATCCCTTCTAATATTATAAATGCGAAAGTAACTCTGTCTGTTACGCTTTCACGTTTAAACCACTGAACTGATTTTAATGAAATTTGGTACAGAGATAGAGTTGACCTTGAGAAAGAACATACATAGTATAGTTTTTATCCCGGACTTTTGAAGAGTTCTCTTGGAAACGCGATAGAACCGACCTCGATTTTTCCAACAAGTAAATGTGGTTATATTATATTCCAAAATAAATACAATTACACCGAAATACATACAATTTCATTAACAAATATTAAAAGTAAATTCACGTCAGAAATCATCATGTGAGTAACCAAGTTAAATATTTGTAAAACCTCTTTGTTAATCAGTAATACAGCGGAAAGGAAGCGGTTTTCCTAGTAATGAAATAACCTTTTTATTCCAACACGGCAAATTTTTACAGCACTCAACCCATACGTTGTTGAGATAATGAAATTATTTAATTACAAACCTAATTTTATCGTTCACGAGTCGTGGACTGCGAACAATATTTAAATGGCTTATTAAAAAGGTAATATTGTGAAGGATGTATTTTGTACGTAGAGGTACAGGTGTAGGTGCTAGGGGACGCTGCAGGATAGGTACGTAGGTACGTGCTGGGCGGCGTCGCCAGTTTCTTTCATTTCCGTTTTTCGAGGAAGTTTTCGACTCTTCCTGCCTGTAATGGACTCAACTCGACATAATTTTATCCAGTCTGCAGAAAATATATCAGGCACGACCAGTGTTCAATCAAATAAAAGATTTATCAAAATAGAGGATGAAAATATTACGTTTGTTGATTGGAAATCATTCTGTTAGAGAACAGAACGCCGCATTTCCACTGTTCTCTTGATCAATACATTGTTGTGCCTTTATTTTGGAATATAATTTGATTCCGTTTATTTTCATTTGAAACCCGCCAAAGATAAAAATCTCTGTTCCAATAAGTATAAAGTTAATGGAATACAAAAGAATGGAAATTTTAATGTTTTAATTTCCACTTTCATGTAGGTATAGCCACTCAATAAGTGTAAAAAAAGAAATGAGGAATGTTACAATTGAATATATAAAGTACATTTAATTTGGCGAGGTTTATCCTCAACCTCGGGCCTGCAATCAAGACAGTTCTGTTAATATTTATAGCTGAGACAATAAACGTGTAATGGACTTTCACTTCCTAATGGGAACAAACATAAAGTAAATTTTGAAGTCAATTCACACTAATAAGAACATTCTTCGGACACCCACAAAGTTAATAACACAGAGACCTTGGGGCTATGACGACTAGAGGAGGCAAACCGTCCCTCAGCACGAATTTCACAAATTACAGTGGCTGAAGCCGCCCTAAATATATTGAGTGACTTTGGCCAACTGTAAAAAGGGCTCCCAAGAATCTCTGGAGACCTAGTACCTAATTGTAGGTACGCACTTACGTTTTGTGGTTGCTCGCGCGCGCCCCGCTGACAATTTCGTAGGATAAGTATGAGGCAATTTAGAGGCGGCAACTTTAATATGATATGACATATGCTTTGTACTGTACATCATTTTAGGCAATGGTCGTTGTTTGTTTTGAGAGTATTTTAAATTAGATTTTCATTTGTGCGAGTAAGATTCGCGAACGATGTTTTCATTGTGACCATTATTTATAAACGGCAAAAGCATGAAAAAAGAAAATCATGAAGCATTTATTTTCATATTTTTGTTACTTAATATCTTGTATTTTTGTGGTCATTATAACAAACGTCAAAACAAAATCTTTATCTAGAATAAAACCTGAAATTATGATGCTTAAATGAAGTATAATAATAAAATGTTTAGTCTTAGGTGAAGAACACCAATTTCTAAAAGAAATAATTTAAATAATACCTCATATTGCCACTCAGAGCCCTACACTACGTTTCAAGTAAATTGATAAAATACAATACTCAGAGATAACTGGATAACAGTATTTTATATCTGTCAGTTATAATTTATAAAATAACAGATTTATTTTGTTTATTTATATAGACATGTTTGAAAGTTTACGTGGATTAAGTATAAAAGCATAGTAAATTATTATAGACTGAATTTAATAATTTTAATACTTATAATGTTATTGCTGACTCTACTTCACATACCCATCCGGATACAATTATTTTCTTTAAACTCAATAAATATATGAGATACACGTTGAAATGTATTCAATGAAACAGTAAGATATTTTATTATACGCCGAGAGTAACATTAAATTTATTTGCATGCTTTTATCAATTTCATGGGAAATATTAAAAAAAACAGTCAAATAAATAGAGAGAATGTCCTAGATACAAGATGTACAAGATGTACAAGATATTTAGCCAAGAATGAAAAATCAATAAATTAATTAATACAACAAGAAAGAGTATAAAATTGACTTAAGTCCGTGGCTTTTCTCCGCCAAGAAACTTAAAAACATGTCAGTGAAAATAAACAATTCCCGCTAACAAATACGAGCCGGGCTTCAGCAGATAGTAAACCCATTAGGTCGCATCCAGCCAGCTAACTTAAGCTTAGAACCTTTGCGAGCTTTTCAATTTCCTTACTGTTTGTTGTATCAGGAGAAATGAGAAACAGAAAATACTTTCCCGCACTTTAATGTAATAACATTTAAGGATCATAATTTAGAAGATATTTTTAATCATTGCTCGCTCAAAAGTGTTTTGAGAAGCAGCTTTTAAGATAAGAAGCTAGATATTGCAGATATTAAGTAATTTTCTTTGTTGAGAATCCTTACTAATATTATAAATGTGAAAGTAACACCCACGTTTGGATGTTTGTTATTCAATCACGCAAAAACAGCTGAACGGATTTGGATGAAATTTGGCATGCATATTGACATGGAAAAGAACATAAACTACCTTTTACCCTGATTTTTTTAATAGTTCCCGAGGGAAAATTTAAAAGGTGTGTAAAAGCTATTAGGTCACTAAGGGGATGTATTTCCATGGAAACGGGGACCACCGAACGCGTAAACTGAAGTCCTCGCAGTCGGAGTCGCGGGCAACAGCTAGTATTTCATAAATTGAGCAAGATGTTTTTAATAAATATAAAATAAATTATGTACATACTTCAAAACTGGTAAATACTCCATAATAACCTACATTTACAGGTATGTGTGATACGGCATGATATAACAAAATATGGAGTGGTTTGTTGTCAGGAACAGGCTTTTGTTATACGCTCGATTTAAAAAAAGATCTACATATTTCATTCAATACGTCGGACAAAAATCATTTCACATATCCGTTTTTTTTTTTATAGACCTTAAACACCGATCATGTACGATTCTGGCTCGCGACGCTCAATTTACAAAACTAAATTGATCACCTATTCATATTGTCGTTACTTAACGACATTGATGTAAATTTTCATTATTTGTTGTTACGGCAACGCTAATACAGTAGCAGTGAACACACACAACCTAGTAACAGACGATCAGATGGTGGAACCCTTGGGTACAAAACCTTTAAAATCAAACGCCAGTAAAGTAACCACACTTCTTTAACAAAATTCAAAATTTTGACACAACAAAATAAAGAAGCGTAGATACAATGTATTCACCTCACAGGATACCACACAACACTAACATAACCAACCATCTTTTATGTATATGCCGCCCGTAATCTTTACATATATAAGTGAGTTTAATATAAACTTCCTCTTAACTTACGACGTTCATCTCTCGTCTTGAACTTTAAGAAAACAAAGTTCGCAACAAAGGCGTTTCTTGCTTAGAAACTACCGATTTTAACTAAATATTAAAACGTCATGATTTACAATTTAGGCACGCTCCGCCAGGTAATATACAGCTCCCATTATTATTGCTACTTGTAGTATCTATTTCAATTTGTTTATGACGTGGAGTGATGATCTGGGAGCTGGAGTCTAGACTGTAAATCGTATAATCTCCGTCTATGTTAATACGTGCTGGTGTGTATCTGAGGGTGGTAAATTAATATATGTACCTAAATCTCTAGATATTTCTGCATAATTGTAATTTAATTAGGTTATCAAAGTGTACGAACAGTTTATAAAAACGGCCGTTTAAAAAAGACGACTTTCGCACTAGTACAAATCTTTGTGCCAGAAGACCCCGACAAACTCTTGCCTTACGCGGCAATCGAACGCGCGTGAGCAGTAGGTTTGACATGAGAATAACCGTTGCGGTTGTGGAAAAGAGACGCCACTCTACGCCGTGTAGAGCACCGTCTTGCTTCTACAACTGCATTTGTGTTTCAGAAAATACATATTTTTTTATATTTGTACTTAAGAATTGCGAAGCTAGGTAAGGTATATTTTATTTTTGAATAATTAAATAAACCAAAATATTATTTTCTCGTTAATTGTGATGGTACTCGTAGTACCCTACATTCCTAACGGCATTATTACTTATACACGTAGAAACACCAAACTACGACAAACAGTTGACAGTCCTTTACCCTTAGGTTTCCACTGTGATTTTTTTTTTTCAGTTGCCGTTTACATACCTATGTAAATTGATATTAAGCTTACGCCTAGCTCTTTGTCGCGCTATCAACTCTCGGGTACACATAATACATGATCTTTCAAAGCAATAAAATGTGGGTGGTAAAGTCTTTTCAGAGTTTCAAGCTTCAAAATAAATAAAGATTGAATTTCATATTTTGAATTGACACAAACCCACATGCATCTACATATGTGGGTTGAAGTCTTTTAAGCTAAATAAGAACCTTTTCTCTTGGTTGATCGAGGATTTTTGCTTAAGTGTTAGTACAGTGAAATATCTATAATTATGTTAGGTGATTATACAAATAAAGATGGGCCTAGAAAGTGAAAAAATAATGATCTGAAGGCCAGTTATTAAAACCACAAAAACACGACGTATTGGATTTATCTTTAAATATTGACTAAAAAAAATGTGTGATAAAACTTATTTTACTATTCGAAAGATTTGAAAAAAGCAGCTAAATGTTAAGGATCAAATAACTGTTTGAAACAACTAGTTGTATCGTATAAACCGTTCGCAGACACGACTACGCTGATGGTTAACTAAACGTTCATTGTTTTCCGATAGCAGTGAACCCACTTCTAGACAAATAAAGACCATAATAACATACAATTGAATGGAAACTTATTTTTTATTTATTCTTTATTTCGACTCTTTTATAAGACAGATCGTATTTGATATAGACATATTAAGTTTAATGAAAATATTTGATTTATCAGTTGTGGTTTTGTTTATGTTTTATTGATGTACTTTATTTATGTGTGCCAAAGTGTTACAGCCAACATAGCTTTTAAGTTGTTTTTGTAATACTAACACTAAACCAGCGATGCCTGATTATAAAAGCTTTTTATTTTCAACCGACTTCAAAATGGTTTACGTTCTCTATTCGTCTCCGTTTATTTTTTTTATGTCTTTTACTTCAGCCTAGTTGTGGACTAGATGAAACGTTTTTGAAGTAGAAATTTAATATCAGTTCAATACGCTTAACAAAAGGCTGACTTTTACTCAAAATATACATAATTAGTATACCCTAATCCTATAAACTCTCTCAAATCAAACCTCTTAAAGTACCAAGTGAAGACGTCTTTAAAGCGAGATGGCGATCTACATCGTGAGTAGCGCTGTCTCACTTCTACAGCAAGTCTGACTACCACAGGCAACCATGTACGTTGCAAGGTCCGCTTTGGTTACACTTCTATTTACTAGTCACATTCACCCAAACCATGTTTATGTAAAGTATGCAATACAAATTCAAACAGTTTAGAATTATGTTACAAATACAATTGTTTGAACAATATTTGTTTCAAATTCGTGATGTAACATACAGGTAATTTAGTCTTTTGTATTGCGTAAAGGTTTAATGCAAAATTTGCAAACATTTCATAATGTAAAAAACAAACAATGAATGCACGGATGGCCAAGTGGCATCACAATTTATGCCGGAACACAGTTCGATCCCCGCGTAGGCCAAGCGTTTGTGTGGTCCACGAACGCTTGTCGAAACTCATCTCGACGTCTTTGTTCTTTGTAAATCCGGCGATACAAGGATTAAATTCAATAGTGCGGGAGTAGTAATAAAAAGTAAAACGAGTCAATATCTCGATTACAGAAAAGTAAGGCAAATGAATTACCGAAAGATTATTTTGAATCATTCACCACAAAATTGGCATTATATCACGAATAATTACAAAACATACGCAGAACACGTATTGTGTTCTGCGTATGTTTTGTTTTCAATCAACTTGGAACAATTCACGAGGTGTATTTTGATCACAGAACAACGTAATTTGACGTCTACTGCACCTAACGGATGCGAAAGTAAAAGTCATTTTTTTGAGAATGTACTATGAATCTACTACGAGCATGGCGCAGAACAAAGTCTATCTTCAAAAAATAACATACAAAAACAAGGAACCGTCATAAATGGAACTCAAAGAAGAAGGGTCATAAATAATAATTTTTGAATGTAAGTTTATCTTAAATTATACTTAATTCTGAAGACAAACTTCTCGAAGTAAGCAACAAAGTCAGAAGTTACGAGTACCTAATACACTTTTGAATATAAACACGCTGAAGTAACATTGTATTAAAGTTAGTACAATGCTGTGACTGTCGTCCGACGGAAGGAGTTTGGCAACTATTTAGCACTGCAGGCACGTTCCGTATATCAAAAAGTAATAGTATTTACCTGCTCTTCGAATTAAGTAGATATCAAGTTTCAATGAAATGTACAACGTAGGACTTAATTGTGTTCCGTGCTGTTGGGGAGGTCGGGACTTTCTTTGGAGATGTCACGATTACTTTGTTGTAGGTTTAGGTAAGCTTTCTTTTTTGCGAATAATATTAGTCTTATGTTTTAAATAAGATTCCGTTGTGACCTGAGACAATGACCGCTACCTGTGCTTCTGAACATCGTGACCGGGCTGTATCTCATGAACCGTGATAGCTTTTGTTTGTTGCTGTTTTTTGCATGTTTAATAGGTAGAATTTCTATTCAAGTTTGATTCGTTCAATTTAGTAAAGCAATAATTTATTCATAAAAAAATCTGCCTTTAAAGAGAAATCCACACACTGTTTTAGCTTTCACTTGAAACCCTGTAACGCTACGTTGGTAAATAACAAAATCGATATTTCGAAACAGAAATCTTTAACTTAAGTGAACCGAGTACCTCCCTACACTCGTCCAACAACCCACGTTAATTCGTTACACACATTAACTTATCCTTTACAGTTACAAATTGAATTGATTAGACATTTAATAGGGATTAGACGAATAGGTAATTTGTCGGCAAAATTAAATCAAATTAGGTACTTCAAGTGCTATTTGTGTGCCGCTAAAGCCACAGGGATTTCCAATAAAGCTGTGTGATAGCCAGGAAATCGGACCAGGCAACTGGCAGCACAAAGCATAGTATGCTAATGGAGACATTTAATTAGTGCCTACTAATTAAATATAGTTTCGTTCACATGTAACCGTCTGTTCCGTTAGTTGACATTAAATAGATTCGTAAAATTGGGCTCTAAAAACAAGTTTGAACAAAAATTACTTAAAATGGAATGGAATTTTAAAATGGAACTCTATTCCTGAGGTCCTGGTTCCTGAGGTCTCTCCGTCTCTCCGTCTGACAAAAATGTTATCTCGTTAACGGGTTATGTATTAAAGCAGCCGCTATAATAAAAAATATCAAGGTCATAAATTAATTTTATTTTCTTTGTCCTATTTGTACTGAAAAAGTCAGTGTCGCGTGTCGGACTGGTACTTATAGTTATACTTATAAAGACTGTATACCTTAAATGTTGATAATGATCCGATTGTTCCACAAAAATCTAATTTTGTGTAGTAACGAATGTATTAAACATGTCGTTAATGATATTTTCTATCATAATTTAGGAAAATTTGTACTGTTTAATTATAAGCAAAATTGTTATTCAATTTAAATTTGGTTACGAAACGGAATAAGTCACTTTAACATTTTCATCATCTCAATCAATGACGTCATATTAAACAAATATCTTCAACTAAAATAAAATGGATATTAATTAAATCAGCGATACCTTATAAACATAACAACCAAATTGAGATAGGGTGCGAAGTATACTCGCCTCTAAAAGTTCTTACAGTCGGCGGCCCACTTACATTCCAAGTGGCTACTCATACTACGGAATATTTCATTAACGTCAGAAAATATTCATGACAAGTTCAAGTGGTATTTCTATTTATTCTAATAGTTTAGATTGGGTTTTAGTAATTTGATGGGAGTGAGATTCAAAGCTTTTACTGTTGAAGTGGGATGTAGCATTTTATTTTCAGTTTTGGTTAAGCGATTACCAAAATCAGGAAACCTCACACGGCTGCTGATTCAATCATCTATCATAGATGTTAGATGCCACTGATAATGATGATGATAGTTTTGGTTAACCCAAAGGGTAAGAACGGAATCCTATTAAAAAATTATTTACTTGTCTGTCTGTTTGTTACTAGGCTCTATCTTCTGAAAATTAAAATGAATATAAAATTCACGGTAAAGTGGTCATAAAGTTGATGAATGGTATCTTTTTCCGTATAGTTATTTTTCTCTAACCTATACGTACAGAACTTTCTTCGTAAGAACGACTAACACTAAAATAATTTTCATTTCGTTTTCGTGTCTAAAAGGCTTAAAGATTAATACGATCTGATGTAATACATACATAACTCGATACTAATAAATTTTCGATGATAATTGGTTTGTTAGATCCCTCTTCTCTTCCTAAATATTTTATAATGTTATCAGAAACCATGAAAATATTCAAAACTTTTTTTGAAATTTGAAAAGCAGTTGATGAACAATGCTATAACCAGCACGACACATTCATCAGCTGATAAGTTAAACTGATATAAAATTCCAACAACAAAAAGAAGTCACCTAAACTAGTTATCATTTACATCCAGCTATCTTTATATGCTGTGGTCTGTAACAGAGACGGCATCTCTTGAGTATCGTAAATGGCGACCAAGGGTCAAGAGGATGGCCGGGCGTCTCCATCATACATTTATATAGATGTATCTATATATACATCGTAGTATTATGTGCAACTATATTAACAAGTGTTATATGATACGTATGTAATTGATAATACTGTGTCATTCTATCAATCTATTTTACGCCCAATTTAGACTTGGATATGTATATTTTCCTTTATCTTGTAAACAAAAAATGAAGGGGATACAGTGATTTTAAATCTCGTGAGTAGTAAAAGTGATGTTTTTAGCCCCACTACCAAACCTAAGTACTATTTATATTCCTTACTTTGTAATGATGTGATAACATGTTGGAAATCCAAATAAATAAATAAATAAAATGAAAATACGTATTCAATATTTTTTGTCGTCCCGTATCTGTCTGACGGGCTATACATATTTATATTATTAGATTTAGTCACATACCTTATTGTGTATAGATTATACTTTGCCTCCTTATCTAGTAAAACCTATAACTCAAGAAGCCGAAATAAATCCGTGATACTTTCTACAGAGTTCAGACTCTAATTACTTATGATCCAAACCAAAGCTGGTAATAATCAAAAATCCGTGCAAAAAGCAACTTAAACAATGGTGAACTATCACGACGGTTTATGTTAGAATTGAAATAACAATGTATTTGGACAAACCGCTCGCTTCGATTAGAGCTGGATTAGATTTTCGAGCGTATCTGTTATAAACTAAATAAACAACAAACAGTATTCAATTGCTGTGTTAGTCAGGACAAAGTACGGTTTTGTTGGTTAAATGTGCGTTTGTATAGATAGATATAGACGTGTTGAAAAGGCATGGGAGATTTTGAGGACCGGTTGCGCGCAGGGAAATTTGCAGAATTTCCAAGATGTTATAAGTCAATCGTCAGAAGAAAAGTTTATAATTCCAAACAAGGGTGATTTGTATCAAAAAAATATGTTTTATGTTCCGAATTCAAAGGGAAAAAAGACACCGCAGTCTGACCATCTGTCGTCTGTCTGTTAAAAACCGCGATAGTTTCACAGATGATATAATGTGTGCCTACTAAAATTACTTAATACTATAAAAATATCCAAATTAGTCGTTGTGTCTTCACATTAACACTGATTATTGAACTTCACAGTCTTTTGTTACAGTTGAAACCGCATGTGCCATTAAGTTTCACAGTGAGTTGTCAAACTACTACCATGGTCTACCAGCGACTTAGCTTTCTCTATGCTCATTCAATCCGCAACGGGGCTGTAATGAAAGACAACTGTGATTTAAGTGGAATAATTTACACCTACGTTTAGTTCAACAAAGATTTTGACTGTGTGTCTGGGGATTAGGTTTCTACTTACTACGCAACTTCTACCACGGCTATTTATTGATTTATTTTGTTTTTAAAAAATATTTATGGTATCAGGGTATCTAGACATCAACGGCCAATCCTAAAATATGTTTTTTTTCCCTTTTTATCTTAATTGCGGAGAGTCGTAACTGCAATGTCCACTATTTTTTTTTCGATTTCCCGGGATATTGTAGTCACATTAGTGTCCTATGCCGGTAGCAGTTATCCAAAAGAAATAATGATTATTTCAGTGTACCTAATACAAATAGTTACTATGACGATTCCCTACAATGTATCGTAAAACGACTTTTCGTAACAATTCTCTATGAATGAAAAATCCAACCCGAAAAAAAAACGTTTCCTTAATTTGTTCTTTAGCTCGCACAACCGAACAAAAACAACTCTCCATTTTTTTAATACTCAACAGTAGAGATAAATATACTTCAAGAAAAAGCTAAGACTTTTATTAATGAGTAGCAAAGAGAAACCGCAAAATCAATACTGAACAAGGATTCTCGTTGTAATTATAAAGAGACTACTCGTTACTTTAATGTCGTTTGTGTGACAAGCTTTCTGTACTCCCTTTCAAGATAATAAAAACCGTTCAAGCGAACACCCTGATCAAACATCTAGGACACCTAGAATAATTAAAATTATTAATTGTGTTGAAACAAACGTGTGTTAACGCTTTATAAAATAAAATAGTATACGTATGTTTAAAATACAAACAGACATGATTGTGAATACTAATTTGCGATTGTAAAGTACAAAATACAAAAATATATAAGTTTAATTTCATTAAACACGTTTTATTTTACATCAATTTAGGTTAGTTGATAGACTTTTTGATAAAAAAGCCGTATTTTTTTTTGTATTGTTGTAGTTGTTTTATTGAAAAAATAGAACCGCACTATGGATATTTAAGTAGAGTAACTAGAACGATGCCGGTTTAAAAATTCTAAATACTAAAATATTATTCTGTGTTCGTAATCCAATATTTAATAACGATACCAAATCCGTTTACACAGAATCGGCTGCAAAACAATACAAGTGGATTACAATGTAATTGGTCCTGTAATTTCCACCGCATTGCGTTAAATTTAGTTTGAGTTATTGACCAAACGTTTATTAATTTAGAACTGACACATTATTTATGGTAATAACCCCTACAGTTGTCCGTTTTAGCGAATTGCTCTATCTGATACAAGCGATCACGTACAACTAGAAAGTTTAGAACAACACAATTATTAGTAAAGCTTACTTATTTCAGTTCTAGAGAAATTGTTTAATTCTAATTCGATCAAGAAAAGTTTTCAGTGTATGTAGGTTCTAGAAGCTATCTTTCCTTCTCATACATATTCAATAAATATAGCTAGGTATACAATATTGAAGTTTTCAACAACTTTCACCTAAGAAATTTATAACTCCAGGTATAAAGTCATTAGGTATATTGGAGCGTATGAAGTCGGTGAAGTATTAGCCATATCACTTTCAACTTTGACATAATATCTGAATGGAGGAGGTAGAGTCGATACCAGAACATTCACCACGAGACTTGAACTATTAATACAATCAGAAATAAACGGCTGGAGCGTCTCGCGAACACTATCGGCTTAATGTTCGTGGTACGTAGCCATATAAATTGGTCTTATCGCCGCCAAGTATAACGAGAGCTCCATACATTTAGCGCGGCTGACACCCGCTCATGTCTCACTCTGGTTAGCAAACCAAATCACGCGATATGAACCACGTTTATAAATGACCTCGCGTTCTGCACGGTTTACATGCATTCTACTTTCTATGCAATCGATGTGCGTCCCGCTGCTAGACTAATGAACCGAGCTACTACTAAAGCTATTTCATAACCTACTGGTCTCATTTTATCGTGCGTTTTACTCGCAATTATATTCTCAGCTCATATTCATTTACCATTAGTTCACGAATCGAAGTATACAAAAGGGAATTAAGCAACGATAAAAATCAGTTTGATAAGTACTAATTAAATATATTCAGGTATTTTTTATTCAACTCGAAATTGGGAATTCTTCATAAAATATATATAATAAAATAAAATGTTAAGAGAAACAATCAATTTATTCTTATTTATTTAATTACAAAATTGCACAAAATCTTTACTTATATTAAAATAACGATTTTTCCACCATAAACGTTACGAGAGTTAAAACATCTCTTACATTTATACCCAGACAAATACTTTTAACTTAATTACACGTCAATAAAAAGCTTCGAAAATCCGTTGTGAAAACAAAACGAGAATATCGGTTGTTGGCGAAAAAACATTTTTACGTAGATTTACGAAAAATGTGGCTTGAAACCTGTCAAAGAAAGAAATGTTAAGTATTAATTATGTTCTGTACATGTGTTGTCCATTGTTTTGGATAGATCTTAATAGTTAGTAAAAGCGCAGACTGGCTTTTTTACTCCACTTTATAAGTCATGAAATTAACAGTCTGTTTATATTATACTAGCTTTTCGCCCGCGGCTTCGCCCGCATCGAGGTCGGTTATATCGCGTTTTCAAGAGAACTCTTCAAAAGTCCAGGATAAAAACTATCCTATGTTCTTTCTCAAGGTCAACTCTATCTCTGTACCAAATTTCATTAAAATCAGTTTAGTGGTTTAGACGTGAAAGCGTAACAGACAGACAGACAGAGTTACTTTCGCATTTATAATATTAGTTGGGATGTATACTTACGAGTATATATTAAAGATATATTTTAAATCCATTATTTCAGAACTAAATCATTGATTCAATTCTGGAGGCCTACGGCTATGTAAAATAATATTATAGCGGATTTGGAAAAGGGATGCCTCATGCCACTCTGCGTTGTGTATTGTGCTATTACGTTTCCACAACTATAACAATATTAGGTTATATTAAATAACCACACGGTTTTAAAAAGTTTTAATTTTTATGGAAATATGAAAGCATTTAATATAAACACTTATCCAAGCACCGCAGATCGTTTTCACTTTTTTAATAATTGAATATCACAGAACATCAGTATGTAGGCTTATTTTATGGACATAATATATAGAGGAATGTGCACAAAAACTGTACGTACCTATAAAACTTTAATAAACAGTTTATTGATTGCACTTCAGATACTGGCAAAAATTTTACTGAACGAAGAATTTCAATTATATCACGAATTGAACAAAAACACGTCACGACGAAGTTATTAAGCTCCATTGCTGACAGCCTTTTTGAATCCGTACAAACAGACAAACAACAAAATCCATCATAAATATCTCATAAATAAACTTTGATATCGTATTTACAGACAAACTTTTCTGGATATTATTTGTATGTATTGCTTACGTGACGTGGATAACTTAGCAGTATCAGATATTGAACACCACAAAATTGTTTGCTCTGAAAAAATAAGTTGTTTGGTCTACGGATAGCGATTGTATGTATATTATGCCGTGTATTAGAAAAGCTCAGGGGGAGGATCGTATTTTTTATTTCACTGGTTCTAACACAGTGATAGTAAGATCACTACTACAATATCACCTGGGGGTGGAAACATAAACCACGCTACATAAAAACCAGATGAACATTTTAGTTAACCCATGTTTTACATATTACGTACATTGACGGTATACTTTATTCATAACGAGGCAACTTTTTTATTAAAGCCGCTGTACAAAGCTAGGTTCGTGTGGCGGCGCAACATAATCATTGAATTAAATCAGTACCGTAAGCATGTCGGGGGCAACAAGCTATAACTCAGAAGTGGAGAGCGTCTCGCGGCCCATAACATTCAATCGTCCGCACGGGGGGAGAATTTTGATGACCTCAAGGAAAAGTTTGCGTCAGAACACTCTGTATAAATCCGGGGAGTCATGTCGGGATTTCCTAAATCGCCTTTTTTATTTATTGCGAGGCTAGTACAGTAGGCAACCGTTTAAGGACTGACGTTGTGTTACATCTACGTGATACATTTCCCGGCAGATCAAACGTGTGTGACCTCGCCTTTACTTCGCGTGTGTCGCTAGCCTAACGTCTCATGGTGGAAATCCACATTTTCTTCTACTTAACACATTAGCGTGTTGGCGGGATTAGCTAATTCTCGTGTGGTGTTCCACGATTATTTCATACATATGTTATTTCGTTTTAAATGGTAATCTCTCGTTTTGAAATGTCGCCGCAAATGTTTGTTCTTCTTTATTGTGTTATGACATTAAATTAAATTACTTAAT
The DNA here is from genome assembly GCF_003590095.1 of Trichoplusia ni. Classification (NCBI taxonomy): domain Eukaryota; kingdom Metazoa; phylum Arthropoda; class Insecta; order Lepidoptera; family Noctuidae; genus Trichoplusia; species Trichoplusia ni. Next base: position 6,726,255 of record NC_039486.1, on the reverse strand, counting down.
TAACAGCGTGTTTACACAGCCTTATTAGAATACGTTTTGGATTGTGCGGGCGGCTCGCATGCGTGTGAAAACATTACCCTTATTAGGGAAAGTCAAGCAGATCTATGTATCACGATGTTGTATCATGGATAGAGTTACATAATACTACACAATACTTATCGGAATTAGATACAGCAATCATAGTTAGCTAATAGATCTGTGCAATGCTCTATGATATTCTACGAAGTGGTCTTCAGTAACTTTTGCCTTAGAATTTGCTAGAATGCAACAGAGACTTTCAGAGTAACTAGATTCTACGAGCTCTTAACTAAAGCACAAGGAATAATTGGTACATATTTATAAACACAGGCTATCAATACAGATAATCTCGTATTTAAGAGATCGTAAGAGCAACTTAGTTTTTTTTTTATCAAATCAATATGTGCTATAGCAACAGTGGTTGTTCTGGGATCCTATGATTTCCAAGGGTATATAGAAAAGTGCACTCGAACATATATACATATCAAACATCATAATTATAACTCTTAATAATCCTAAAACCCCATATTAAAAGCCCCATACAATAGCCTGTACCAACGAATTGCGAATAAACAAAAGAATTCAGTGTTCAAATATTTATTAAGGACGCACAAACTGCGGATATTAAAACCACGAGATTGATTACAACCTGATTTGGTACCATCCCGGGATTAGATAACAAAATATATTTAAACGACAAAAGTAATTTCCGAAACGTAGCGTAAATAAAATAAATCCATTCAACATAAATCCTAAGACCATAGAAGATTCAAGTCATGTACACAATCGGTCTTCCTCCTGTTAGCCATTTCGCTTAATACGCTTTTATTTAGCCAACTCGCCTATTTGTTGTTGTCATAGCGTGTACCGCGGGTAAACAGGTACACAGATACGATTCTTAGATAAGAAGTAATTCTTTGTTGACATTTACGTTACCGGCCTTAATGCGAATGAAGGTATATGCGATAATTGCGAGGATTTAATGAGGACGCTGATTTGTAGAACAAACAAGTACGGTGAAGCGTTTTATTTGCTTTTTGTGGTTGTTGATGGTAAATTGGTATATGTACGGTCGGGCATCAAATATTATGAACATAGTTCGAATTATAACTCATCAGATATTGGTTTTCGGGCTCCGAACACAAAGAGTTAAAACAGAATCCTTATTTCTAAAATTATCCACTATCTTTCCATAGCTCCGTCAACAGGCTTTCTTCAATAACCCTAGCTACCTAAATATAGCTACAAGGTTTTTTTTTGTGGTGATGCATTTCTGTTTCTGCTGTTATAACAAATAATTAATATCAAAGTAAAGGTTGTTCGGTAAAGCCTAAATGTCATGGATGATAATTTTCTTATTATTTACTTTTCTGTAGCCTATTTGTAAGAAGCCCTCAGTATAGCGGTTTTTATTGCCTTTACAAACAATAAATGTTATTCGTGTTAAAGCTAAATTGTAATATTGTTATCGTGCTAAAACGTTCTAAGCCTGACGTATTCTTAACTATTGTTATAAAATCTATGTGTTTATCATCATTTTGCATCTATTAATCCGTGACACAAAAAGAGGTGCGTTGTACCTATGTTTGACCGCTTTGTATCGGCGTGTGCCTTTATGTCTGTGGCATCGTGGCTCCAAAATGGGTAAAACGACAATTGTGCGACTTTTTTAATTTAATTGTATACCTAGTTACTTAAAAAAGTTGTATGCGTAAACGCTTCTAAAATACTAAATCATCTAATTTATTGCAAATTAGGTGCAAGAAAAGTTTTAATAAAAAGCACGAATTATAAAAGTCCGTGGCTTATAAGTTCTAATCGAAACGTGAATTAGGACTTCGGTTCAATTTGCCCGTATTACAAGGGATCTTCTTCTTAGAGTAAAATCAATTTATTCTTAGATCTGCGCCGACCTATTGATTGGATCCGAGAAGATTAATTAATATGAATTATATTTTGAGAACGAAATAATATGAATAGGCATATTTATAACTTCGTTTCCTGTAAATAATCACAAATTTTGTTTACTACAACGTTTTATACTACCAGAATACTTGAAACAAAATTTTAAGTACTCAGGTATAAAATATTTTTTAGTAAACATCGTGTTAGTAAAGTTTTGTTTGTTTTAGCATATTAAAATTACCTCAGGAACAATTATGAAATCAAACGTTAAATATTCAACCATTAGAAAAATAAAAGGTTGATTAAAGTTCTCAGGCAACGTACAAAAAAAACGATATCAAAGAAATAAATATTCCGCTGCAATTTAATATGCGAAGCAACTGTGAACGTCAACCAATGCGTCTGGTTGGAGCGCTCCATTCATTATTTTATTTGCGGAGCTCTATTCATAATAGTGAAGCTCTATTGAACAGGGTGCTTCACACATGTAGCAATAAAAAAGCTTTGCATCAAAGGCCCTTAATGTAATTGCTGAGTGGGAGCTCGAATAAGCTCTTACTGGCGTTAAAATAATTCCCCTTAGTGCGGCGGATGTGACGATGGCGGCCGGACCGGCGCGCTGCGCACCGGCACGTCCTTCCGGCCCGGGCTGGGCTCCCCTGAGCCCCTTAGGTGGCTTTCATACCACATACTACGACAAAATTATACGAACACATTTACACAACTCAACAACGACGCCGTCGCCGCGTCGTCTTCATTTTATTCACTGACAAATAAATATTTAGTGATGAAATATTTTCACCCAACTGTTAGCAAAAATAAACAGTATTATATTATATTGTAAAAATAGGGGAGGCCTATGTCCAGCAGTGGACCTCGATATGCAGGATTGAATAATTGATTGTAAAAATTATACGAACTAACATCATAAATGTAAAGTCTTCTCTATTTTCATGCTATTTCACATAATTAATCTCGGTGATTGCCGAGAAAAGACATAAGTACAAATAGTTACAGAAATATAAAGTTTTATAATATATTTAAATGTTGATCATAAAATTCTGAGATAGAAAATTCTTTGGATAGATTCGTGCCTCCAACAATGATTTCCTTTAGATATACTTCTATTAGCTGTACCACGTTTGGTCAGCCACATTACTCTCCTAACCATTTCTTGTTAAACTTCGTGTACAAACAAACTGCTGTGAAACCTTAAACGAACAGTTTTATAGTTAAAGTTTTTTGGAAGCTACATTTCCACTACAAAACAGGCACTGCCAATATCAGATACTTTACTAATGACTTTGAAGATGCTACACAAAACAAAAGTTCACTCTCATATAGATATAAATCGTGATCGCTTGACTAGTTTCAGACCCACCCGAAGTGCTGAATGATGAGACTACGAAACTAGTCGGACGATTCCAATGAATACGAATGAATAAACCGTTACTAAATAATTATGTATGATTTTGTCTCGGAAAACTTTATTAAAACTGTTTCTAATCACCCCGAAAACACCTCTATGTAACCCGTTTTACCGTAATATTCAACAATTTTTATAACGTGACACGTAAAATCTAACCTATATCGAAATTCAAAATAATAAAAAACACATTCAAACATCATATTTGACACTGTCCATTATCGTCCATCACACACTGCTCTCAAAACCTATTCATGAGACTTACTATACAAATATTAGCTCCATCAAATACGGGTTTGCGAAGCTTTCATATTTTAAAATAGCCCGTAGTATAATCTACACCAGTCCGTTAAACTATTTCCGAATGGGCTCGCAAACGTTTGTAAATCAGTCTAGCGAGAGCAATATTAGAGAACCAAGTCAAACAAATTCGATCTCTTTGATGTTTAAATTAATTTTACCTGTACATAGCGTACATGGAACAGAAATGTGAAATTAATAACGCGTAAATAAGAAATGTTTTTAAATGTATCTTGTTTTTCTAAGTATACATTATGTAGCTCGTTTACGTATAAATACTTTTATTTATTTAAAGCAAATGCGTTCGCGGGCTTGCTTTTGCTTAGATTAGTTAGATAGAACCAGTCAGATGTGAATCGCGAGGCAGAAGGTTCCATACAAATAGGTAAAATAGGTTGGGTGACAAATAAACTTGTGGGTACCCTCTAATTTATTCGGCACTCACCTACAAATTTATAACCACAACAAAATGTTCCTTAGCTACGATCTTTATTTTTTTGTGTTGATGTTTGTGGACGCTTAAATACGGTTCTTAACATACAGCCTGGTGACGGACGGACAGACAGCGGAGCCTCAGTAATGTTGTTCAGTTTTTACACTTAGGAGACGGAACCCCAAAAAGTAACATTTTCCTTTGGATGAATTGTTACATTGAGTATTATAATTAAACTTACAGTCGAGTAAACTCGACATTCGATTATATTAAACGAATCATTAAATCGTTTAAAATATTTTACGAACATTACGTTAAAAGCGCAGTTGTAGGACACGTATAAAATACCGATATTCACCACCAACGTAATTAAATAAATAAGTATATAAAATTAAATTTACAAAACGGATTCCTGTATTAACGTTATTCAACTTCGACAAAGCGTGTACATGTATTTCAGTTAAGGTTTCTCTGATACTTATCAGTCTTCGCAGTATTTATCGACGATATTATCTGCAAACTTTCGAGACTTCGAAAATAAGTGCGATATCTGATCGAAGTTAAAAGAGCGAATACGAATGTTCGATCTTTGAAATCTCGTAATGGACGAAAACGACATCGTGAGTACAAACCGCCGTTTGTCACATCACTAATGGTGCGGAAAATCGCGAAAGTCCCGCTTTCTAACAACGTCGAAGTAAAATCGATAGATTGAAACCGAGTAACGCATAATATATTAGGCACACTCGAGTTTACGGGGGCCCTGCCTATCTACCTACGCTAGGTGCTACTTACTTTACTACATTTATCTAAATACTAGATGTGAGGCTCGACGCCGTAATGGCTCAGAATAAGGCCCAACTGTGAGCTTAGGTACGTAAGAAGGTTGCCATGATAATGATGATACCTCTCCACATTATCCCACAAAGGGATAGGGATAATGATTATAGGTTATATCTAAAATAGATCAATGGTTTCAGGGACAAAGCGGCACGGTATAAATCCTCGATAGCTCAGTCCCTAAAACTAAATCCTGAGATTGAAAGTTCGCTTTAACTTTCGGAAAAGTAATTAAATTTTATCCTTTCATTCGCGTTTTAGATCATGACGTTTTATGATTAATATAACATTGTTCAAATTGTAATGTTTTACAAGAAATAGGTTGGTTCGGTTGCTGTATTTATTTATGGTGGTAGTTTCAACAAGATGTGTTCGGTGTAAGAAAGAAACTTTTAAGGACCGCTTCGTTACGAGGGTCGTTGTCACCTGACATAAAGTCTAACGCTGACTAGCAATGATAGACAGGAGCCCTTCGCAATTCTCCATCGTATATACCTACTCATGTAGATAAAGTACGCACCCTCGTCGAAGCAAATTTACGAGTACGTAAGTACCAGCATTCAACATGATTACATAGAATGTTACAAACCAGATCGACGCTATAACTGTTAACGTTCAATCCGAACCCGAAGGCTTTATAACGTGTTATCTCTGTTGGTTTTACGGCCTGCACTAGTTGAGAGACTGGGATTAATTTAGTACGATATTCTATACATTCGTTGCTTAGCTGATTATATTATGCTCTTCATTTATTTGTATCTGGTAAATCGGTAGAATGTTATCGCACAAATACATACAATACAATATTAATGATGCTGTTTGAATAATGTAGGGGCTCAATAAATCTCATAATCAGTCAGTCATACTAAAGTGCGGTTTGTATTATTGAGTTACACACATATTTAGACAATATGAATAAGTATATTATGTTTATTAAAAAAGGCAATAATGTCAAGGCTTTTTACCAGTCTATATCTCATGAACCATGATTAAAGATGAAGACAGTTGATTTTTTCGCACATGTTGTATTAAGACGCTGCTATAACAGCAAACGCTAATCGAGGTTAAAGATTGTTACATTCATATGTTAATATGTTAGGTGACCAATCAGTTTTTTTCACTGTTAAATATATTTATCACCTAACCGTTTTGTTTTTATATTTACCCCCTTTGCAAGAACTTTAAAAGTCCTTATATTGAATTAAGCTTACTAAAATTCTATAATAAAATCAGACTACGCGTCCACACCTTACGCCAAAACCAGAAAATTAAATTGTCTTTAAACACTGAATACGTTTCAAGATAGTTTTTCTTTCCAAGACACCGCCAAAACTGTAAAGGATATTTCCGACAACAGTGTAGTACATCATACCCGGAGGAAACAGCGTGTAGCCTTGACGGGTGCGCGTTTATACCACAAAAGCGTAGGGAAGGCTAAGATTATACGCCTGATTAAATATTTTCGCTCCAATGCAAATAAAGGTTGTATGTACGGTAGAGGAAAATATCCCGCGAACATTTCGATTCTACCTCATACACTCTACTTATTTGCGCGTTTGGATTGTGCTTGTGTACCTTATAGACCTGTATAATAATATTTATGTGATATGCCTATTATTCAAATTTCAGGCCGGGATTGTATAAAGCTGGCCGTATTATTCCGTTTTGTTGTGAAGTTTTCACTTAAATACAAACTTTGTGAATATTATTATTGCTTGTATCTGTAATTTTATTTGAATGCATTTAATTTACTGTTTTTAAATAGCTTTAGTGCTTTTTTTGTCGAGCTTAAGTAATTATTTTAATTCCTAAAAGTACTCGGTCTATAAAAGGCTTCAGTTGAGAGCCATTTTTTTTCTGGCTAACGTCGTAAGTTGGTTAGTCTTAAATCTACATGAATTATAAATGGGTCACGTTTCGTTCGGGTAACCAGTACCTACGTACGGGTAACCAATTTAAATAAAAAGCGGTCAAGTGCGAGAACATAATAGCGAACCACGAATTCCAAATTAAGCTTTTCGGAACTCTGTTAAGAGGACTGAATTAAACAAAAACTTAACGGCGAATTCAACTTTATGCGAAGGAATGAGCTCATTCTAATGATATATTACACCGCCCCCGGAAATTTTATGTCTAATGAACAGATGGACATCAGAGTGGAATAAAGGTTTCATTGTTCAGTATTTTTTGTTATAGAACCCTAATTATTTATCAAAGCGACATGAATGTAAGAGCTGACCTAAATACGTACGTGACATATCCCTTTAAAAGGAGGTGAGACTTATTAATGCCACATTATTTTGGCACGAAAAACCCCAATGCAAAAAGTGGACCTTTCCGGCTGTCCAAATGACAACATTAAAACCGGACATAGAATTTTTCTTTAGCCAGGGGTTGGAAATCTCAGGTGTGTTCGTAATACGGCAATAACTGGAATGTCAAGTAATGTTAATGTAATCTAAAAAAATACAATTGTTGAGTTCGTTCTGTTTACTTGTGTGAAGCTCTACCTCGATGATAATGTCGTTAAATCAATGTTATGCCCACATATAATATTGGTCATTAATATACTATGAATCAAAGGTCGTCGAAGCGACGAAGCGGAACGGCATTATTAGACGGATATTTCTATTGTTAAACTCTCGATCGGGTTTACTCGTTGATAAGTAACCCTATCGCAGTAAAAGCGTTTCATCGTAAAAGCGATTAACCCGGGATAAACAGACAAGAAGCCATGACATAACTACTGCCCACAAAATTGAACACTTAAATAATAGGATTGATATTAAAAAAATAACTTAAAATATTTTAGCATTGACCTTAAGTAGCAACATATATACGCTATCCAAAAAGTTTTCTAATTTATTCTCTTCTCATAATTGCGTAATATTTCACTTAACATGTAACGGAAAATTGGCTAATGAATATCTAATGAACCATTAACGGTTAAGCTATTGGTATAACGGAAGTGTAAATGGAAATGATTCAAGTGATGCCTTGATTTTAAATATTATTGACTGAAAGTTGAATGAAAGTAAGTATTTACAGCACTGAATTTTATTTAAAAGATTCACCACATGGGCTTTTATCCCCTCAGTTACCTTTTCACAAAACCCATGGTTTAGAGAGGTTCCCCATTTTTTGTCGACAACCATACGGGAAATGATTCAGTTGTCGTATTGTCGCACAGTAGGTACTCTGAAAAAACAACCCGCTCAGGGTCGCCGACAGTCGCTAAATAGAATTACGAACTATATGTACCAGGCGTCGAAAAGGGACAACCCTGTTCTTTAATATTGCGCTTTATTTAACTTTTCACATTTCCTGATGCTTCAAGCATTTTATAGTGCTCATGGTCGCGAGCTGACTTTCCTAGAACAACTGGGCTTAACCAAAAATCATTTTTAATTAACATTGAGTTTAACCCTAAAAAGCCAATCTACGTTTGTTGGATATTGCGGAATAATTATGTGGGCACGTTTTATACAAAGACTGTTTCTTTACGCTTTGGTCTGCCATTTTTCTCGGTTGATATTACTTAGAGTGACGACAATTGAAACCAAAAGAAAGACAGTAGATACAATGATGCTTCTCGTCCGCAAATAACATGCAAAAATCTGTGAATCATTTTCTATTATTACACCAAAACACTTCCTGTCAGAAATAAAGTATAACGTTCTGTTCCACGAAAAGTCATTAATCAGAATACAGTTATAACAAATAACGTTAATCTCATAAACAAATGCGCTTTAGCAGAAAACAAAATAAACGTGTAACGTGTGGTATAAACCGTACATTAATACATGACTTTAAGTATATTTTTTGATACAGTAAACCCACATGACTGTGCAAATCCACTCCCAACAAAGTCACAATAAGCTCGAGTCATGTTCTGAAACCGAGTATAATAATAACAGTCTTTCGTCTAAGACTATTATAAAGACCTATCGTATTGTCCCGTTCACAATGCTCGTCGATGATATACGTCGATGAAAAATATCTCCACTCAGCTGAAATGAGGGTCACAAGAATAGACAGGATTAGGAATGAATAGGTACGTATATAAAAGAAAAGTTTGAAAATGGCCGTTCTGCCTATTGGATATATTTCAGACCTCTGGGCTTAGCCCGAAGAGATAGAATTGGAAATTGAAAGTTATTTGCCCTCGATTTTCTAGGTTACAAATGTGATTTTAAGTGTGAACAAATAGGATCCGGCTACTATAAATTAAACTTGTTATATTTTAGAAAACAGATACAGTTTTGTAGACGTAGCTTTATTTCGATTTATAAACGCGTTTCAAACATTTCAGTCAGGCGAAGGTTATTTTTAATTTGAACTATTCAGGGCATCACAACCTTGGTTCGGGTGCATTGAAGCACAAAGAAAGTGCTAGAGTCGAACAATTTATTACAAGTAGAAGCTCTATTGTTTCTATTCGATAGGCAACTGTCAAACCTGTCATTACCGGACCCTCGGTTAAGGATTTATATCATGGCTAACAAAGTAGCTTTAAACTTACTCCGGGTTCTACACAAAGTTTTGTGAAGCCACTTTTTTCAGTAAGAAAAAATATATTTTCCTTATCTGTGCAGAATTTTTTAACGCAGAATACGATGATTAAATTAATGAAATATTATATCCAATAAGTACCTATAATCGAATTATAACTTTTTGCTTCTAGTTACAGGAATGCGTAATGTTATCCATAAAAAAAATCTTATCGTTACCCAATTTCAGCCTTGACTATTTAAAATTCGATCGACTCTTGTTTTTAAAAGCAAAGCTTTACATGTATGATATTTAGAGAATAAGCGAGCTCATCTTCTCCCAAGAGTATCGTATGAAGCTATTAAGAGATTAAATAAGGTGAATGGGTATCATCTACCTGCGTGCAAAGAACATCATGTTGGGAATATCGAGCGTCATCTGCATACAATTAAATGTTTATAATAGCCTTATTTCAGACGCCTGATTAAAAGATTTAGGCGATCTGCTGCGGAAACATTTAATATTGTTTATTTTACTATGAAACATTTAAAGAATTTTGGTTTTGTTTTAGTTTTTATAAGATGAGTATAATTAAGAATATACGTCCAGGATTCACAAAGAAAAGTAAACTGAATTTCAGGAAACGAGAACGCGTATACCCAAATTATTTGTGAGTTTTTACCAACTCTTAAGCGGAGAAAACCCAAACAAGCAAATATCTCCAATATTTCAAGATGTGTGATTTCTAGTAAACTTTGAATAAAACCTTCATCGGAAACCATTTATAAATACGAAGGAAATCTCGGCGTTTTCTTGACATGTTGATTTTTGATATTACTCAGCGTTTAAGAAGGTTATAACAAAGCGTTTGTTTTGAACCCTGCGGCGATGCGCATCGTCTCCTTTCTTAAATATTGCGTCATAAATCAGAGTCGCTCCATGTCGGATCGGTGTCGCCTGTCGATTATCGCGCGGAAAGCGATTTCGCTCAGAACCGTTCGCAAATTGAGAACGATAGCGATCGCAAGAAAATTGAACGACAGTAGGGACTGATAGCGAAAATATTATGCGGGAATATTCGATATTTTCGGTTAGCAATAACAATTAGTACAAATTATAAGTTGAGGCTTTTAAATTTTACATTATTATTGTTCACAAATACAGTATATTACGAGTAAAGTTCAGAGGTATCTATTTGAGTTCTGTATGTTTCTATTTGAGCTGTCGTTTTATTTATGATTTCTTTAATTCCTTTTATTGATATTTTGACCGACACTGCAAGTAAATTTACATAAACTAAATTCGAACCAGATTTTTAAGTGTCTGATAAATTCACACAATCAAAAATCTGGTATCCAAGATATATGAGATCAAAACGTTGTCTAAATTTTCTTATCGAGATCCTGAAAAAAAGATACAATACTTATTATAGAAGAAAACAAACACTATCAATGAAATCACTTAAAAATAATTTCTGATATCATTCGCTAAAAGCTTACTTCTTAAAACTAGAAAAAACGGACGCGTTTAGAATACATCCCTAAGGTAATCGGATAGCGGCTTTCCACGAAAATTTCGCTCACTATTTATAAATTGATGTTGAGTTTGTAAATCTTCTGGTGGGTGACGCGATTTGGCTTGGTTGCCTGCTAAGCATAACCAACAGCGGAGACGTGCTGGATATAATGGCTATTGGGGCTAATGTTTACTTATGTTAAAAGGAAAGTGACAGTCGTAAAAACAAATGAATTTTGGAGAGCACGTAGCTTTGGTGCATGCCTTCGGTTAAAGCGTAAGAGATAGAGCAAGGAATTCAATTGAGGAAGAGTTTTTTGTTTTGTTGTTTGTTTTAGCAGCTGCAGCTTGTGTTAGTTTTCTGAACTATATGAAATTTAAATACTTGTAACACGTTCACTGTGCTATAAGTAACTAAACAAAACCAGGTATTCTAAGGTTACCTTTTCATTCATTGGCATCGTATTATACAGGGTGTAAGGAACACCGTGACTTTTCCGTGGGACCTGAGTTCTAGACATGATTCCAGAACCCCCTGCGTTGGAATTTTTCATCGGTCTTTTCATGAAAATTGCATTTTTTTTCGCGTTTTTTTAATTTTATGTGTCATAAAATCATTTTTCCTACGTATTTCAATAATATTTTCATAACGAAAGTAATTATTAAGCCGTTTTCACGAAAAAAGGCAATGTAAATGAAACACTAAAAACTGCTCCCGATCAGCTGATTCGTAAAGGTACTCGTCGGTCATCGCTCTCTCGCAAATCTAACCGAAAGTGACGTCAAAACCGAACCAATACATGAGCGTCAACCGTAAGAGATAGCGCAACTATTGCGCGCGCACTCGCACTCATTATTCGTAATCCTGCCTACTATTCCTTTAAAAAAAGCCGCGCGCTTTGTAGGCACCGCTAGCCGCCTTTGTCGACACCGCCAGCGCGCCGACAAACACCTACAGCGGTATCGGCGAGTGACGTACCTGTGACACTGGATAAAATAGTACATCGATTTTTGTTACACGGGTTCCATGTTATAAAATAAAAAATCACTTTCTCAGCGTTTATCAACTTATCGTACTACGAAATTTATTAAAACCTTTTATTATTAACAGTTTGTTATTGTTTAGAATTCTGTAGTTCTAAAACATGTTGTTATAAACAATAATTTATTTTTTCTAAAATTTAACTCTGTTTTGTTACTAATATCCATCATCTACTAATGAAATTCCTGCCTAAAAATTTTTATCATTTTTTTTCCTACGAACTGCTGAATAATTATTCCAGTCACATAAAACAATTATGTTCTTACACAAAAGTACATTTTGTGATTAATCAATTTTAAAGGTTTAAGTTAAGTACTTTATTGTCAAGAATAATTTTACGATATTCACTTCGACCTCATGTAATTTATCGATAAAGAATCATAGGTACCTAGGTCCAACACTACTCAAAGGTAAAACCGAAAGTTCGGCTTTTTTCAAAATAGTACCTATTTTTACTCAGTTTGTTCCTTACGCTAATCGAATGTGCATGTGCAATCGGGTAATTCGCGGACTAATTATCGTGTAGGCAGACAATTTTATTGTGTTAAGTGATATAAGTGCGTGTGTTGTGTGTGTATTATTTAAATTACGATCCTAGTAGCTCGATAGGTTATTTTACCGCCCGGGAGAATGGCAACATGCTAATGTGTTATGGCGAAGCACGTGGCAATGCAAGTCTCGCGATGAACATTTACTGGACGCGGTACTTTTGCCCTGGGTTCAGCAGCAGATTTTTCGCCGCGCCAAAATTTGTGTGCACGTAGATGGCGGACATTTCGAACCTTATCTGGTTAGAAGTGAGCGAGATTAAGGTAAGAGTAGGTTTGATTTAATAATACACAAGACACAGATTGAAGTCAGAAATTTTTTTTGTGATTGTTTTTCGTTACATCACAACATTTTTATAAAATGCGCGCGCGTTTCGAATGTTTCGATCGTGTCGCCGAGTGTCGCCCTCCTACCACATTACAGTTCGTGTAAGTACGTACGCTGAGCGTAAGGATCGCGCGGTAACCAATTCATTGCGTGCTCAAAAATGACTAAATCTATAAATATTAATCTCCGACGGTAGCGACTTCTTTAATATTAATTAACACGTTATTTTAAAGTCATTATGCGACTTTGGTGGTACGGTGTTCCTTACACCCTGTATTGTAGGTGAAGAAGCTGTGATGAGCCTTCCATAATAAAATATTTTCAAAATAAGAAAATACTTACCCTTTGTAATATTTTAGTATTTAAAAATTAAATATAAAAAAATATTGTTGTTTTTGTGAAGTGCGATCGCCGAGCCAGAAATCATTAAAAGGAAGCTGCGCAAGGAATCACGTTCACAGGTTCGACACTCAAGTTACCCCTTATTATAATTAGTATGCAAAGTATTTTAACATAAATCATACAAACAAAACACAATTACCATCTCGCAGTAGATTGAAAATGTAAAGGAACAGTCTCGTGTAGGTACTCACGTAAATTGCTAAGCAACTTTGCTGAAAGCTTATTATATAGTCGCGTTTGACAAATTCACTTAGATTTTGTTCATGACGCTCGCTTCCGGCAAGTTCGCAACTCGGTTAGTCACACAGTTGAGTTTCGTAACTGACGTAAAGAAGATTGTAAACATGTCGGAAATAGGTTTTACCGAGATAGGCTCAGTAATTTAATTGGGTTCGACCCGCCAAGTCCCTAACTACAATTAACGACAACATACATAAATATCTAATTATGAAATCACGAAAAGAGAGACATTCAAATTGCGAACACATAAATTGATTAAGCTGATTTTGTCATCTATCGATTAGGTCGCAATGATATTCAACCGCGCGATTAAGGGCAATCAAATTAAATATTCAGGATTGATTTGCTCGTAATTAACATTCCAATCTGTCAAACCAATATATTGGTCTCGATTGCATAATACATTTGGTAAAATATTTAAGGTACCAGAATTGTTAGAATCGCGCATTTCTTATTCACGTTCCGGGAAAGATAGATGTGGCATCTATAAGACAAGGTGTGTTGAGTACATACTAAAGGACTGCATAAGGAATGTATGGGTTGACCTAGTTGTGGTAAGAGACCCCATGGGAAGGCAAAGGAGCTCTCGACAGTGGGGAGGCTGATGTGAAAGCTAACAGTGTCGCTATCGAAGATGCATTTGAACGGAAACAGGGGGATCCCATCACGAAACCTCACAAACCTCCGCGGCTCAGTAGACCGCGCAAATTTTAATGTAACGAATGTTTGTGACATATTCGACGCGCGAATCGACTTCTAAGAAACAGACCAAGTTTGATAACGTGATAGGAATATTAACTTTTAACAATTCCGACATTCCAAAACAGATGACCTCCGATTTTCCATTTCCGTCATAGTTCGCGTTAACATGTTTTCGCGAAACTATAACGGTACCGGAAATAATGCTGACACACGGATACCCAAGTATCGAATGCGGAAATGTATTCGTATGTCCGCGACACACTAGTGACGTCTCATTTGATATTCTCCTCAGCGGTTGACTTCGCAAAATTTAATATGATTTTATTCCTAACTAACACAGTTCATAGTGGCGCAAAATCACGCTCGTTGCCTCTCCATTCAACCGGAGTCCGGTTAAAGCGATCCTGATTGCGTATTATACACTACTACATAGCAAATTGTAACAATTTCAACTGAATGCATAAATTTTAAATGTAAACCAAACCGCTTGGTCTGGTCTAATTGAACTTTCGATTATTAGTTATTTGTTGTGACAAGTTGGGCGGAATGACATCCAATTGTGTATAGTAACACGTAAATCAATAACCTACAATAGTACATAGCACGAAGCAGGCATAAATCCATCCATCAATCTCGAAAAACGAATGTTCCGTGTTTGGATATTTAAATGGTTTTGAGTTTGGTTTAGATTTTAATTTGCTTTATATTTTATAGTTCCCTCTTCATAGTTTTTTGTTTACTTTCATCGGGATGGTATTTAAGGCTTCAATTAAGTCTTAAATGCCTGGAAACTCTCGCTTAACATACAAAATGTGAAACAAATTATCCAAATTATAAATTCATGAAACCTAAGCTAAAGTACACTGATCGTACCAAAAACTTCTCGCAATCATTGTCACGTCAACTAGGAACCGTGAGAATGTCTCAACAATTTGCGTAATTAAACTCGAGCAGGTATCTCGGTACTTATATATCAGTATAAGTATCTGTGCAGGCGCGCCACAGCACGTCCGTAGTGCGGGCCCACCAAGCGTCCAGTCTGAAAAGTAAAATGAGCGTGAAAGCGAATTCCAAAGCTTTTAACTAAAATAGTATTTCTCGGTGGTCTCACTTTTTACCAATTTACCGCAGCCACGTTTCTGACGATAAAAATTTATAGTTTTCAAAGGTGCTTACGCCTCACGAATCTACGCGAAACGTTGCTTTATAAGTGGATTTCTGTCAGTCCCTTTTTGTGTCCTCAAACAAAAGCCGTGCTATAAATATAAATTGTATACTATGACGAAATTAAATCACAACGTTGTTTCGTGTGTACCTTATTGGGATACAAAAATGTACCGTGACAGGTAGATATTGCTTGGCGGCACATGGAGATTAGAATTTCATTACTCGAGATTAGGTTCCATTACAGTTGTGCGGCTTTTGTGGCCTCTGTTTCATGGAATAGTAAAATGTTACTGACTCGTACATTGCGTTCAATCTGTCGGTTAGCTTAGTGTTGTTTAAACAAAGGTTTGTTGGTGTAGGGGAGTTAAACTCGAATATATCGTACCGTTAATGAATTAATCAAAATCATTTCTAAATTGCAAAGGCGTTCTGTTAAATCTAGATTGCATTATATTCCGAAATATAAGCTATAATAGTTTGATGATTTGGTAGACACAGATTGAACAAAGGTGTATTCGCAAAAGACATTTTTACTCCTTAATTCATCCTCCTTAACTTTCTCTACAAATTACAACTATATTCTAAAACTAACTCTTCCTTTATTGTTCACTCAAGTTTTATCAATTTTGATGACATGTCTATATAACCTTTTTAACCGACTTCAAAAAAAGGAGGAGGTTCTCAATTCGACTGTATTTTTTTTTTTTATGTTTGTTACCTCGTAACTTGCGATTGGGTGAACCGATTTTCATGATTCTTTTTTTATTTGAAAGCTTGTGCTTCCCGTGTGGTCCCATTATCACCATTTCAATATCTGATGATGGGATCTTGTAGAAATCGGGGGAACTCTGCAATAAATAACAGCAGATTAACCGCAATTGTTGCTATAGAATATCTAAGCATTGTTTACGCCATCACACAACATATTATCACGCCTGAACTCACTACAAAGGTTATAAAAACTATTTCGAAAAAAAATAATGTTCAAGGGCACTTACAAAGTTTTACAAAAAACGCAATACTGAAACTAATTTGAAGTCGGTTTTTTTTTGTGAAAATTGTGTTTATTAGGTGTATTGATTTTCACAGGCAGCTCTTAGGTTAATACCTAGAGAAAGGCTGGGACTTTTAAATTACTCATAGGTTGAAGTAGTCAGTAATGAGAATTTCGTGAATCTGGACTGCAGATTGAAAAAGTTAATTTAAAAATAAAGTTATAATTAAAGATAACAATCACATTTTAAGATTTTCATTAACCGCCTCAAAGCAGTTTTTAAATTGTCTAATAAAAACCATGTCGTTAAAAAACCTCATAATCCGAGTAATTTTAAATTCTCGAGAGGAATAATATTTTAGTTTTTAATTAGGGTAAGTACTTAAGTAATAAGTGAAGAGTTTGTTTTATCCCTCCTTGATAAATCCGTGGGGTGGATGGCACCAAATTTAAAACTACTTCGAGAGCAATTAACTTAATGATTACAAAAACACGAAGGGATTTAAATTGTTCTTAACAATGAATGCAACTTAAGATTTTAAAATACTTTTTGGGTGTTTGTTAAACGACAGCTTAAAACTATACCTATTAAGTAAGTTTGCTACATCAAGCTCTAAGAGTTCAAAAGATTTTAATCCGCCGCTTAACTGTAGGCAAGTTTAAGAAACAAAATTAAGTTTTGGTCCCGTACAAGAGAATTAGGATCACAATTAATCTATAAGCTTTTATCTGGGAAGCGGCGTTTTATTTACGAGACTTGTAATCAAAATTCCTGAAAGTTTAACTTGCAGCGTTCGTGTATGTACACGATATACGTATAGGTACCTACAAGGAGTAAAGCTCGGGGATTCGCGGCATTATAAAACGTTCGTGAAAGAGTATTTATTCACGGTGCTGACTATTCCCGACCCTTCTACCGTTATCCGCTTTGCGTAAAACCTTGCGTTCATCTCATCTATGATACATTGTAGTTGATTTCTGTTACAGGAATGTGAAAGTTCACACAGAATTCAGAAAAACTAGATTGAATTATGGACAAAAAAGCAATATTTAAACCACTTCATACAACTCGCAACATTTTAATTCAAATAACCATTTGATGTTTTATTAATAGCGATTACGTTTTCTATACAATACAATTTCCTCAAACGGGAAATATCGTACAGTCGGTGAGCAGCACAAGTAAAATCCGTCTTCAATAGAGAGTCGTAAGAAAAGCAATCTAACGCTTTCGTACTATCATTTTGCGATGGTCCAGCCCGTCCAATACTTCATAACAAGTAGACAACGTATTGTACTTGTGTTTCATATTCTCAATAGATGAAACTATCCATAAACGAGATCACAAAGGGAAAATAAATCGGTACGATTTTGCTAACAGATGAGGGTAAGCGATGTTCCAATCTTATGTTTGGTCTGACATTCAGAATAACGGTACTTTGCCTTTATTATTCCACGCCGTAATGTCATAGCGTCATTTTATAACGCCCACATTTATATTTTTGAGGAGTTCAGTGAACTATGAAGGAAATGATTCAACAATTTAGAGCTTATAAATTGGTGTTGTCTCAACTCATTGTTCGAGTATCTAAGTGGGCACAAAAATACTCTGAACTTGAAATTAATTTTAATTTCGGAGTATTTTCTGTCTTTGTTACAATCGCAACTGAAAGTGTTTTCAAGTCATTAGGGGAAAAGAGTGTTCATTTGTTTAAGCAACTACATAATGTTATCTCTTCTATTCGTGCCAGTGACTAACGGACGTCAACTCGACGCTCGACCTTTTCATTGAAACTAAAGCGCCCTGTATTATGTGCTACGGCAATTATATCATCATTGGTGTGGTTGAACTCCTCCAAATTGCAGATATGACATACTCCATGACACTCCTGCAAGTAGGTACGTCATCGTATGATCTGAGATCAAACTGATTACTTGCACTGGGTTTTTGAGGGATCCTTGTATTTCCTTTTCCAAATTTAATTTGCTGTAACCTGAGTTCGCATTCGGTCGAGTGCTTTTAAAGCTGGCCACTGCAGGATACCTTGGGGCAATGAGACATAAATGGCTGGGTGTTGAATTTCCTAGATCTAGCACCGAGTGCAAGAAAGCGTTTCTGTAACAACCTCCGTAGAACGGAGAAAGGTCTTTTGGGTTTTGAGCCAACTATAAAGTTATTAGATATGCATCTAACAAATGTTATTTCCTTACAGCTCGTAGTCAACCAAACCGTGTGACTCAAACAAGTAGACTGGTCCTTCAACGTTAATAAATTCCAAGAACGAAGAGCGTTGTTTATGTTCCCACTTAGTTGCTTCTTGTAACAACAACACATATTTGCCATTTTCAACGAACAGTTCAAGTAATATCTATTATTTTTAGTCAGTCTAGCTGAACGTACTACCAATATATACGGTTAAGTTGGCGAGAACGAATGAATGGTTGTTTGTTAGTTGTTACAATAAGTATATGAATTTGAAACGATGAAATTTATTGTACCTAGTCAAGTCAGTCTTTGAAACTTTTTATTTAATAGGTACTTTATGCATCATGTATTTCATGCCATCATTCATCACGTATGTCATTTAAACAAATCGACTACAGGTTTCTTAACACGTCACGAATAATAGTCAAAGGTAACCTTAACCCAACTATTGCTCTATAACAACCTGAGTATTTTACGAGGGTTTTCTCTTCAGCGGACTCACTAAAAGGGTCGTTGTCCTTCCCGAAATATGTCCGGGATTCACGATGACTGATGCTTGCCATTTGACGCGACAAGTCAACTCAAACCTTCCATAGCTCTTCCCGTTGAACTACGCCTCACTTTATTACTCCATCAATGTTCTTCGCTGACGTTGAAACACATGAATACAATCATTTTATCTAGGAGGTTTTAGAATGCAGGCTTTATACCTACACTTTAGAATTGAGTATTAACAATACGTAATTGGAATGATATAACTAACACTTGTTTCTAATTTTAGTATAGAACTATCATGGTCTCATTAGCTCAGTTGGCTAGAACATCGTATTAAAAATGCGAAGGTCACGGGTTGGATGTCCTCATGAGCTATGAAATTGTTTTTGAGTAAAAGCAACATAATTAGGTACTACCTAAAACGTTACTAACAGCAGTCCAAAAAAGAGTTTTGAATTGTAGAGTAATTAAGTTAGTTTAGTTTTTGTGATAATGAAGTAAATAACACCTACCAATACCGATACAAGTAGAAAAAAAAAAATTATTATTGCTAATTCAGCTAATTGTCGAAGTTAACGATGACAATGTTCTATCTTACCTCCTTTAAGTGTATGCTTACCATGTACATACTAAGCTAAGGGTTGACCAAAGTTTCCGAGTGTAGGTAGGAACTTCAGTATCCGCTAATCACCACTATATCGCTAGATGTGTTTAGCGACCAAATTGAAAGATAATTCGCTGTGTTGGTCTATAACACGATGATAAGTAATTTTTTGGAAGTGTTTAGCACTTGTTTGACTTCTGCTATATGATTTTTGTACATTTCATTTGTTGCAATTATTTGTAGTTCAGCAGCTTCTATCAGTTTTTTATAAAGTCTACGCGTGTGCCTCAATTTAAGACTATCTAAAATAAAATAACAAATGACGGTCGATTAATTGTTTTAGGTCTACGTAGTTACCAATATCTAGCCAATTTAAATGCTTAATCTTGATGTGATACAATCCTCTTTCTAAACTAAAAACAGTTTTTTTTAAACTAAAGATATCATGTTTTTAATTTATATCTAAATAACTATACATTTTTATTTTAAAACTATGTACTTTATATAGAATTTATTATACATATATGTTTTACTAATGTACGATTTAAACTAACTGTAGTTATCAAATTCGAAACCAAAACTAGTTTGATTCGTTTCGTCTAATGCCGCTCCTCCCGCCATCTTTTTTTCAGCAGGAGAGTCAAACAACGCCATCTAGCCATCGCATTCCATAACACAATATAGAGCAAGGCTTTCTAAATGTTCAAAAGGTTCTCTTTGTAGTATGGTTTGTACCGAAAACTGAATTTGCGGAAGGTTCATTGTTTTAGTTTCGCCAATGAACACTAGAGTATCCTTGTAGATTGGAATCTGATAAATTTTGCTTCATTTTCTTATAACACAATATTTTTCATTTTAAGTTTGTGTATAACTAAGTAAAATTCTTCATACTGTTGGGTTTATTAAAACTATATTGTAATTTTTTTTTACCGTTTGCGTAAACTTGACTTTCCTAAATATATATTGCATACGTACCTACAATTTATTTACCCCATATGATTATGTAAATCAGTAGCACTTTACGAAGTATAGTAGTAAACAATGACGCCAACGCAAAAAACAATTGAATATCAAGCTAGGTAACGTGACTTGGTAACAAATGGAATAAGTAACATTTGATTCTTGATCCCTAGGGAGCCATCGATCTAACCGGCAAATGTCAGTGATATTATATTTCAGAACCTCCCTGCTTTCAATGTTTAAAATAAGTACATATATTTGTGAATAGACTTTTTGAACAGATGTCCTTTTGTTAATTTTTATTCCAAATTTCTCAAGAATTTCAGCACATTTGGCACAATTCACATTTCTGGTTTATGAAGGCGTAAAATTACAGACAGATAAGTACTTTTCAGATTGAAAGAATCACCTAAACGCCCACCATCGCGTTTCGTTTGCATCTTTAAGTAATATTATTGCAGTTCATGTGGAAGCGTGACAGCGCGTTGCAATGTACACCGTGATTTTTAGTCGTCTTACAAAAGCAGCCCAGTTCATGTATCCAATGACTAGAACACGTTCATGATAAAAAATAGATATTTATGAGATATGACTAATTTAAAATGCAATTTTTATTTAATATTATGATGCAATTTGTAGTTTTTTAGAAACACAGCTCTGTTGCGAGCGCGGTCCGAGCCTTTTAACAATGGTGAGGGGCGCGGGCGGCGGCGTTTTTATCATTTTTAAGAGTATATTTCAGATTTCTCTTGTTTAATTTTTCTTCGTACTTATTATCTTAGTTGATGATAAAAAATAATAATCGCGCCCAGGGGTATTTTACGTCGTATACATGAACTGGGCTACTTTTGTAAGACGACTAAATAATCACCGTGTATAGAGTGGTATCTATGTTCCACCACTTGAATAATGTTACTTCAAAAGGTAGTGGTAAGTGTCCAGAATGGTCAATGGCCAGATTAATTCTATTATAAAACGGCAATAAGAAACTAAACATAAATCTACGAATTGTCAAAACAATTGTTCAACTTTTGTTGCATTATGTTTATGGATACTTAATTAATTTTACAAACAATAATTTTCAGCTCACATTAGTATTCCATACGTTTAGATGCCACGGTTTAAAATATTCTAAAACTAAAAAAAAAATTAAGAGTTTGGGACAGAGAAGTTTAGTTTACTTTATCCAACATATCTGCATAAGTATAACGAAAACCAACAAAACAAAAGCATTCGTAAGCTAAACGAAATAAAACTCTATGCGTCACAGCCACGGCAACGAACATGTGAATCAAATTAATAAGTATTTCTAAACTTCCAATAACTTTATAACTGTTGAAAGTTTTTATTTATTTCGTAAGTTTTGCAAGTAGTTATGAAATCTATTACTGCTAATCACGTGTTAAAACTCGGGCTGGCATTTTAAAGTATATTTTCTTGTCGAAAGAAATGTTAATGGTTTAAGCAATCCCTGTTGTATAAGTTTCTGACGGTGTTTAAATCCTATTTTTACGTTAATTGTTTCAGCATACCACCTCTAATTTATTTGTCTACTTACCGATTTGTTTTTTTCTTAGCCATTTGTATGGAACCTCCAGTGTCGCTAGCTTGGCTCGCACTTGACCGGTTATTTTATCGTAACTTGTCCTATAAATAAAGTAGTGAAGGTCATTTACAATCGTGTTTATGTATTATCAAATCGATGTTTTACTATTTATAAAGCTTATAACCATTGTTATAACTGTTGGTACGAATATCACGCGAGTGAGGCGGAGAAATAAAAATAATCTTGTGCAAGTAATATAAAATAAAAGTAGGTTCTTCTATATGACTCGCTTTTGCATTGTTTTTATTTTATCATATAAAGCCTCGTCTCAAAGTATTATTAGAGAAATAGGAAGAGAACCACTATTCACCTTGCATTACGCTGTTCGCTGTTTCACTTGCACAGCCATAATATTATTACTTTATTTAAGACGGTAGTAAATACTCTTTTGTCTAGTTTAATCTAAGACTCTTCTTTTTCACGAAAGCATTGTTTAGTTTTTCCAATTTAAATGACTTATTACAAATCATTAGATAGTAGAAAATGTATTGTTTTATTTCAAAGGTATTAACGGTGATTTTTGTCATTAATTACTGCCTCTTGGAATTTAGTAAAATGAAAATGTAAAATATCTTTTTTCAGCCCCTGACATCGAATTTAATGTCAATGTTAATATGTGTTTTGCATGGCAAAGGCTCTGTTTCAGTAGGTGAAGGTCCTGCCTGCATTCATGAATAAATTCGGGTGTTATTGAGTTGAAAAAGTCTGAGGACACAAAAAATCTGGTACATGTAAAAAAATCAGCAAAGCTTTAGAACCAAATGAGATCGTTCTCATTTAATTTGGTAACAAGTCACGTTCCTATATTAAGGTTTGTTAAAAATAGGGTACATTAAAGAAAATTAATGTGTAATAACTATATAGTTGTACCTAGATAACTATTATAGACAAACAGCGTCAATATAATACATACCCTTATTTCAATTGTAATCCTGAATGCGGTTTCATTGACAACGTGACTGCAAATACGTAAATATTTAAAATTATTTGTAATCTTTATAATAGTTGAATAGAAATAATTTTCCTTTATGTATCTAAACTTGCAATTAATTGTACTTGTTAGTGTTATCTGTTGACCTTCGACTTAACTCACCTCGAAGTACTAAAGGTCAATTTCTAATCAATCATCAGCTGTTATATCGAAACATTCTATCAAAATCAAAACCATTGGTAACTCAACATTTGTAATTTAAGTAATAAAAAAAACAAATGATTTTCCTTTCAGTACTCTTTGACCTTTATAATAGGACCTTCAACAACTGCATTGATATATTGTTAAGGTTTCGAATGAGATTTGATGATAAAAGCTGTTTGAAAATCAATGAAGTTTAGCAATACGATGTCGTTTCGCTCGACGCAGCCGCTTCAGCGCTTTTAAAAGTAGGCAACACTGGTATAGACGTAACGCAAACTTTTTACAAGTATTCTTTTTTATTTAATTTTCCATCGTATTAATTTTCTACTTTTTTAGGTTTCTGAATAAAGTTAATCGTTGTACAAAGTTTAATTACTTGAAAAAATTAAATAGAAGGTCACGTAGAACGCTAATTAAATTGCGAAGCAAACGTACTACGCAGCACACATCACAACCCGTCTGTTAAGCGTTATAAAAGAGAATGGACATAATTTTATACACTAAACAAAAAATAATTTCAACCGTCTGGTGGTCGTTCTTTCTACATGTTATCTGTAACATTTTCAGCGCTGAATATGCTCCGCTGAAACCGCTGCAACCTTGCTGCAGGGGCGCGAACGCGACGACAGCGCCGCTAAAACCCAGTAGCGTTTCAGGCGCAAACCACGACGCTACCGTAACGCGATCGAAAACGCCACATTGTTTTAAAAACCAAACGTAATGGAAATAGACAGTGCTGTTAGTTTTCATACTTAGTGACTGATAAACAAATGGTAAGTGTGTTTTTTGTTTATATATCTGTTATACCGAATTGTAGAGTCGACTCTACTCGGTCTAAAGGCTTTTTCTCATATGGTTGGTAATACCGCCTTACAGTAGCTGTAATTAAATCGATACTACAGATACAAATTGCTGATATATATTTGACATGAATTTAGCGTACAAGTGGATATGTGTGACAGATAGCGGAACAAAATATGTCTTTGCAAGCATTGCAATGATAGGTTTGCGGGCCTAATAATTGCTAAAATCTCTCGTGTGGCCTAGAGGCCTTTCATTATTTCTGTTACTGGGGCACTTAAGTCACCGTACAGTGTACAAAAGGACCCTTACCCTTTTCACATTCTCTAACAAACAAAAGCTCCTTTATAAACAAGATTTAATAACCCATTTATACTTGACTCTACAAAAGCACTACATATGCTAACATGGTTAGGTATAACAATAGAACAAATTTCATTATTAATTATTAGATATGAATACTCGATTAATTTATATGTTACGGTAAAAGCACAAATAACGTCAAATACAAAAGGATTTCGAACTGTAAATGTTAAAAATGCAAATCATTATTTGAGCAGCGTTTATTTTGAGCTTAACTATTAATCACTTCGCGAATTTCGTAATTTGCGTCTTGAAATCATTAAAAAAATCTTGAAATAATAGAGTAGTTTTTAACTTAAAATAAAGTTTAAATAATAAAGTATTTTTTATTTTCCTCTAAATGAAAATATTTAACAAAGGTTTTCATAACAAAATGGAATTAATTTTGCGACTGGTACCCTACGCCTCTGATCGTTACTGATCACAGTTTAAACCAAACCTAACTGAGACGGCAAAAAATAGTTCGATATCGACTTACCGGTCGGTAAACGGGTACAAAAATTGCTAACCGATACTGTTGAAACTTAGCGTTTATTTCTAGAATTATTTTAGAATATATTTTAGGTCCAGAATGGAGAATCGTGGAAGGATTTAGGGAGGCTTTTGCCCAGCGCGGGGGCACAGTGGGCTAAAAGATAAAACTGAAAAAATATTTTAAATTATCCACTTCTAGGCACATGCCTCTTTCTATGGAGAAAGGATTTGAGGAATGATCACCTCGCTACCTTATTGTGGATTGGCGATTTGTGATTACAATATTTGAAATCGAGATCGCCTTACAATGCTTCTCTTTGTCGTTTATCAGTGGGTTCCAAAAATAATTAATGAGAATCCTTAAGGAAATCACATTCGTATACTTACCGATTCATGTTGCTAAATACCAATTTAGAACATGGACTGACAAAACCAAACATTGGCTATTTTTTGAGGTTTTACAGTTACATATTATTATATAAATATTTCCGTAATTAATTTTCCTGTTCAGTATTTATGTATAATCTACTTTATTATGTTATATCGTCAATTGTTTATATTCAGACATGTCGTCTTTTAATAAATGGATTTTGATTCTTAATATAAAAAATGTATAGAATCGTAAGGTACAGACATCTGAATGTCAGTGGTGACATTTTAACATTGATAGCAACTTAATTCCAAAGCATTAAAGTCGATTTTTGCTGTTTGTCGTCATGATTATCGGTCTCCCCACTGCACGGTACTCGTGTTATTAATGACATAGTTGACATTTACAGTAAGTTTAGTTAGTGTGACGTCGGCACTAGTCACATTGACGCGTGCGAGTCTGGCTCGTTTTGCAAAGTTTATAAAAGCACTTATAGACTTCGTAAACGTTTCACGACCTTAAACTTGATGGCGTTACGATATTACGTAACTAGAAACAAAGAGGTCTTTGTTAATCAATACTTACTACAAATAAATATCACTTGGGATTGAAATCAAGTTTAAAATTAAAAATGATGTCTAGAGATTTGTTAAGTAAGTCGTCAGACTGAAAATTCAAAATAGCTAGCTGTAGCCCGTGGGCCCGCCCGCTACCAATCGAAAATTATCCCACGGTAACATAAAATTGGGATGAAAAGTATCACGTGTTAATCCTGGTTATAAACTATCTGTGTAGCAAGTTTCGTCTAAATCCGTACAGTGGTTTGTGTGTGAAAGAGTAACAAAAACATCCATACCCCCAGAGATGTAATTTCTATGCAGGACAATTATTGGCTTTTTCGTTTCATTGTTTTTAAACCAGAACAGCAAACGGGCATGAGGCCACACTGCGTGGAGTGGTGTAGCTAACAAAACATATTATTATTTGCACATCCATAAATATACACGAATTTAAGATAAGGAAATTCTTCTACAGTAGTTTTTCGGTAAACATTTAATTTTAGATAAAAACTTTCGTACACAGGTTTTGAATTTTCTGTTAGACAAGGTGGTGTGGGGTAGTTATCATTATTTGTTCGAAAGTAGCAAATTCATCCAGCAAATAAAAGTCATGTAATCAGATATTTTTACCTAGGTTTTATAGAGTCTTAACTTAAAAGTTACAAAAAGACTAGAATATGCCTCCACACAAACTCGGCGAAGAGCAATGTACTAATGACTTTGTGATTTCTAGAAAAATAAATGTAAGTTCTTCTTTTAAATATTTTATTACCTCACGAGTTCTCTTTTTTATTAGAAAGAAATGTCGAAAAAAGTATCCCTTACATTAAACGAAAAGAGGCTTTCTTTGTGTAAACAAAATGTGATATTAAGTTTCAAGGCTCATTTAAAATATATGAAGCACACAAAGCTAAGTGGTTCAATTAGGAGAAAATAAACGGTCCCATGTGGAATCGCGTGTCCCTCACGTTTGTTCAATTACAGCGAAACTTACAATTCGTTTACAACTTCACTTGACAGACCGATAAACTTTAAACATGGTATGTTCGACTCGATTCACAGAGCGTGGGAAAATCGATTTACATTCTCGATTGGATCAGGTGCACCACTATAGGAAGACACTTTTACGGTGAAAGATAAGAAACAAAAGAAGTGCAGGTGATTAGATTAGAGACTGGCAATTGAATAAAGATTGGGTAAAGACTCTAAGAGTTAAATTTAGCAGTGGCCTAGGAGGCAACTCAGACCGAATTCTTTTTAAACATCCTGTCTCGATTGTGAGTAGGCTCAATGAGCAAAGTGGATATAACATTAGACGATATGTTTCATCTGCGACATCGCGCAGCACAATGTTTTCATAAAGCGTATTATCTAAACTGCTCTGCACTGACTGCACGGATAGCCGAGTGGTTGAGGTCACCTCGCCAATCAAACAAAAATATAGGTATAAACTGAAAAACTAATATGAAAGGAAATAGTAAGCTACGCTACTATGATATCCCTTGCTTGCAATAAAGACCTGAAAATACAAATGCAAATATCGCAATCCCGTGAACTAAGTTAGATCAAGGCTCAAACCTTCAGAAAGGAAAGGAGCTGTGTCCGGTAATGGAACATGATATTGGTAATTAATATATAATTGTACAAAAGCTAATTATACCTTTAATCAAAAAAGATCAAGAATAAAAATTGTAAGCAAAAAAAGCTATAAATAATTACGAAACGAAATTTGAATGCAGTCATCCATACAATAACGTGACATTCCAATTACAATTTCACGATGAGAAAAACGATAAAATGGTATGGTCCCATTTATGACAGCATAAGATAAAGTCGTCGTTCAATACTGATCTAAAAATTTAATATAAAAGTAAACTAGGTCGAGTGTTAACTGGAATTGCGCCCCAAGGGTTCAGGCTGAAGAGAAACTCGTTATTAAACGTTGATGTACAACCTTAGAGGCAAAATACATCACCTACCTTTCCCGAAAACAAGATTGGGTTACTTTTTAATTTTTCAATTCAGCCTTTTCTCTGACGTCTCCATATTTAAAATGGATACCGAATTAGGGATATGACGCAGTGACAGCGATGCTTACAAGATTATGTTTTATGTAATACACAAGCTGCATCAGTTTCTAGAGAAATTGAATATTTTTAAAACGGGTAAAGTGCGAGTCTGGCTCGGTACAATGAGGGTTTAAATTGGTTAAAAACTAATAAATTGCAAAAATGTGGTCACTCCAGAAAAACTTTGCTTCATTCCAATTTTTATTATATGTATCTGCGAAAATTTCAACGGTATAAGTATCACAGTTCTCCAGACAAAGCCTAGTGACAGACAAACAGTGGAGCCATAGTAGCAAGGTTTACCCTTCAGGTATGGAACTCAAAAAACCAAAAAGTGGGAAAATTTATTTGTCTTATTAAAATAAAACACTCGAATACATAAAATAAAACACAAATCCTCGTCTACTCGGTTTAAGCTCGTATACTTAACTAATGTTTACAATAACGTAAAACAGTAGCTACGGAAAACTACGGATTTAGATAACCGGTTGTGACAACAGATATGACACAAATGTTATTACTGGATATAAAACAATTTCAAATATTTTGTGCATTAACTTCTACTAACATTAATTAATGCCGTTTATTCTGGAACTGTTTTTCAGTTTTTACGAAAAATTTAATCAGGCCCTGTAAACACTTTCCATCTAAATATGACATTTATTTAAACCAGCACTTATTAATTTTAATCCCGCTACGTGCGAGTTGGACTAACACACACTATTTACAATTACAAATTTAAAAAAAAAAATTATTTCACACAATGTATTTCTTTTTTTTTGTTTTTGTTCTCGCTATTGCAATAGACATCATCCGTGAAAAATGTTATTATTCAACGCCTGGTGACAGACGGACCGATGGACAGCAGCGCAGCCTTAATAATAGGGTCCCATTTCACTCTTTGGATTCGGAATTCTAAAAACATAAATCCGGTAATTTATATCTACGAATAACTCCACCCTATATCTTAAGCATCGCCGACAGATTTCTCATTTCCATAAGTTCAAACGGCTATTTACTGACCTACGCACGAATTTCAATTTTAAAGGCTTATGTATTCGCCAATGCTATGTTGGTACTTAGTATTATATAAAGAGTAGCCTATACTTCATTTGGTTAGGAACATCAATTAAAGTAATATTAGTTTCATATGTCTTTTTTAAATTTGGATAAATTACGGCTGAAAACCAACGTAACGATTTTCAAAACAAATGAAAACCTTGAAGCACTAGTTTTATTTTGAGACAAGTACAAGTAATTGTTAGTATATAAAAGTCCCTTCAATAGGTTTATCCCAACTTCGAATCGCTAATCAGAAAATGTTTCAGCCGCTAGTCGTAGCGAGAGAATTCTATACGGTTATTCAGGGAAATAGGTTACAGCAATGCTCGAAGCATCGCTAGACGGCTCGAGACAAACTATAGTTATACAAGTGGGCCAGTCCACCCACATCCAAAGTTCTTAGCTAGAAATAAATGTGAGGGAATACCTGAATACCTATGCTACGATTTTGAAAGGCTGTGGTGAAAGATACACAATATAATTTAGGTGGCAGTATTGTTTTTAGGTAAAGTTTAAGTTTTATTCACAACTGAAAGGGGTAGCTAAAACTACCGCTTCTGGACAAGAAAATCTACGTGAGAATCAAACATGCGATAGGTGGTGAACTCTATTTACCACTCTGCTATCCTTTTAGGCAGAAAAGAATGATCCGATGACAAATTTCTATGGAAGCCTAACATATTTTAAATTTGGCTGATTTTCTTGAGACAGAGGCTCATTTGCATGAGCCCAGTAGCGATGGATCCTAACAAACGATTGGATATTCTCTTGCCGATGATAAGAAGCACTCACACGCGTAAAGCAAATGCTAGTTTAACATTAATAAAGTTTACTGCTTTCAAAGAGGATTTTGTTTTATTGTTCAGAAAACCCTCTGAAATGTCACTGTTGATCCATGAAAGCTATTAAAAACAAAGTTAAAACGTGCGCCTCTGTTATTGCACAAACTACCTCTGGCGGTTTCAAGTTTTAATAAACACTATGCAGCTTTAACTAAAAATAGAAATATGTAAGAAGATACCCAAACTGTTCTGTCTACGCCTACACTCATTGGTCCCCATACCTTTTCAAATAACCTCTCCAATTTCGTAGGGCATTTTCTTTAACCCACCAACATATGTTGTCACCGCATACCTTTAGTATAAGCTTACAATATTATCGATATTCTACCATGATCTATTAAATTCCATAAGTTTAATAGCGTTAGCAGGCAATAATTGAAAATAACTTGGAATCCAACCTACTTCGCGATGACCCGGCTTTGTATTGATATCTACGACGCAATTCAACAGGAAACCATGCGGCTCGATTAAAATCGTATTTTTATTATGGCCTGTTTCATTCAGCATTTGTTAAACGTGCCCCCTCATTATCACGGCTGTCCGTATAAGCTGTTATCACTACGCAAATAACACTATCTCGCCCACAAACAAATATCATATT
Source organism: Trichoplusia ni (assembly GCF_003590095.1). Lineage (NCBI taxonomy): Eukaryota > Metazoa > Arthropoda > Insecta > Lepidoptera > Noctuidae > Trichoplusia > Trichoplusia ni. The sequence continues at coordinate 6,695,756 of NC_039486.1, read as the reverse complement.
ATCAGCCTTCTGTTTTATTTCGCTTATACATATAGACCACCCGTAGGTAGAGTCCCTTTTAATTTGCTGAAGGCACGAGTACACCTTATCTCTACTGTTTAATTTGTATCATCGTCATCATCAAAACAACAGACAATTGATATTTTGTTACTTGTCAACTCGGTACATAATGTCAATCATGTAATATCGCAAATACGTAATAGATTATTCATTTCAAGATCATGATTTGTTGGTTTAAGTAAATACCTAGATAAATTAGATATTTATTGCTCTAGTTCTTTGATTCCCTTTCCAATTGATCGAAACAAATATGAGCGATGTTCTTGAATACTTTAGTACATGTATGGATGAGAAAGAAAATACCAGTATCAAGAAACAAAGGTAAACCGCAGCCATGTTTAAACGGAGAAAAGGCACATTCGACTTTTCTCAATGTTTCCCAATGGATAGAAGGTTATTATGGCTGTAAGTATTGATTATTACGATACGACAGCCTCCAAAGCTTTTTTTCTAGACATTCTCGACTGCTCTAGAGCCTCTCCACAACCGTAATACTTAATATGTGGATATTAAAAATATATATTATTATCTTATTTTGCTTACAAGTTACGCAATATCGCTGTTACTTTGTGATGGTAGTATACAAAATATTCTTATAATATCATTATGTTTAGGTACACATATAATATGCGTGAGATAATCTATTTTATTTTTCAACACTTTATATTTATTTCAAACTTTTTACTTTAAGTGTGTAGAAGGTACGTACGTGTGTGGCTTTGTACACATTTAGTGTCGAAAGAACGAGAGCACTTTGCAACAAAGGGCGACTTCATCCCTCCACAAGGTCGTCCGTCGCCTCGTATCCACATCATTTGGAATTATTCCAAGATTTTTCCAATAGTCACTTGTTCACACAGTTACGAACAAACATAAATTTTAATACATATCTACGCTACCTTTTTCCGTCCATTTTATAGCAGCACTCTATCAGGATGAGATGTATAAAAGGACTGACCTGAATACGTAATACAAAATAAAGAACAGCCTCTAGTATTTGTCATTTTAAAAGCATAATTGTGATTCGATGAAACGAAAATTGTCTGGAATTTTTGCCAAACTGTCAGATTCGCAATTGTTTGAGAAGAATTTGCCAATGCACATTTGTATTCAGTGACTGGGTGCAGTAGGGTTATCTGTATAGTAGGATTTATAGATCTACTAAGACAAACACGCGTCATGTAGGTATAACCCAGTATAAGCTCTTGCTCTATACTCCGCCGTTATTTACGAACTCTCTTCGATTTCGTTTGTGAACGTAATCCGAGGTAGCTGTCCTATTTTTCTCATTCCTACTTATATCGATCGTAATATGATGTTGATATTCGAATTACTAGTTCTATAGATGAGCTTTGTTAGAAACTTTAATTAAAGTGATGACTCAGTGCTAAGTGAGTTCATACTTGACCTAATAGCGTCTTAGCCACCTAACTTCAAATTAAAGATGCAAATACGTAGATTTATAGACGAAACTATCCGCTTTTACTTAAATATCGGATAGACGGCTCTCTTGATAGCATTGTGTGCTAATGGAGATCAAAGCTGAGATACCTATACCAAGATGTGATCAATGTATGAAAATAACCTTCTACGTATTGTAGGTATCTTTATGATAAACAACTTAACCATAACACAATTTTTGAGGTAAATTCACTAAAATTTTGATACAATAATACACTGGGTTCAGAAATGAATAAGTCATTAAACGTCTTTCTCTTGACCCCTAAAACCTTCATAAAAAGGTTTAAATAGGCCTCCTAGCGCGTTATTAAACTATAATTGAAGTTGTGCGTAATAACATGAAATTATTAATTTCTGCGTCGTTCGTGACGTGACGCTGAACTTTACTGTTTATTAGATACGTATTATGACGATAACGATGATGGAGACGTGTTATATACTCGTATATACATAAGTTTATCTAAGAAAACAGTTTAAGCTGCTTGCGTTTCCGTTGATTTGTAGGTGCATCGAAATTCAAAGGTTTGATTGGGTAAAATATTGTAGAGTTCACATCTTTAACGATTACCAAAAAGGCTTTAATCAATTAGCAAAAAGAAAGTTCTTCCTCTTTTTTAAGGCGATTCACAGAGCAGAGCTTCTAGCTCACATAAATCTATATGAAGAGCAAACATATGAGGTTGATATAACATTTAAGCTGCCTGCCCGGTTGGCTCTATCTTTTAATTGGTTTTATTTTTATACGACAAAAGTAAATGAACTGTGATGATTATCTGAAATCCTTTAAAGCTTCTTCTATACCTTTAGTTATCCATCAAAATGAAAATTCTCAGAGCTTTTCCGCTCCTGAACGAAGTTTAATCGGCTTACGCAAAGATCACCGAACTTTTACAAAGTTAAAGATTTTGACCTGAAATGTATACCCGAAACTATGATGGTACATTAAAATTCATTAACATGTAAGCACAGTTAGTTTTTCAAGGATAAATATTATTAGAGTCGGAAATCTATAAATACATATATGTGTGATCTGATCTGTGGGGAGATCAAAATATCAGTTTCAGAGGTAGGTTCAATAAAAAAAGAGGCGCTCGTGGCTAAGCTATAACCGCATAAGTGATTCGATCACAGGTTAAGCTATGCTTGACGCGATTGGTCCGTAGATGGGTGACCATCTTTGTCATAACGAGTTCCTCCGTGTTTTGGAAGGCACGTTAAATTGTGGGTCGCGGCTGTTATTCCTACATCTTTGACAGTCGTTACAGGTAGTCAGAAGCCTGAAAAAGTTTGACAGCCAGTCTAACCAAGGGGTATAGTGTTGCCCAGGTAACTGGGTTAAGGAGGTCAGATAGGCAGTCGCTCCTTGTAAAACACTGATACTTAGCTGAAACTGGTTGGACTGGTAGCCGACCCCAACATAGTTGGGAAAAGGCTACTCCAATGAGCTGTGCATTTTGCATGTTACTGTCAAAAAGTTTACACATACATTATACACTTATTTGATTTTCATTTTTGAATCTACATCAAAATATGATGGTGGATAGTTTACTAATATAAGCGTATTTTGAGTATTACTGAGAAAAAGCGGTCTCATGTTCTTGGACCATCAACATCATTCAGTTATGCTTGGGGATACCTATCACATTAGATTTTTAGAGTAGTAATATGCTAATGAGCACGACAGTACTAAGAATTTTAATATACATTAAACGTAACTATAATATAATAACACCCTATGTCTGTTTTATTGTGGGCGTTTAATAAATTCCTGCTATCTGAACTTGAATTAATAAGGTACGCAGTCTAGGACAGGGTGTGCCGTCTCGGATTTAATATAGATAAGTAAGATTGGCACTAGTAGACAAAGCTATTGGTTTTCTCTTTATATATCGGTACCCTTGCCTTATAATGAAGACCAGTAATTATTTTTTCTAAGCAATAGTAGTGTCGGTCATTTTTCAAACATGTGGAAGAAACAAGTAGCCATAGAAGCGATTGTCCAAGAAACTAACGAGAAACAGTTTATAATTAACTTCAAAACATTATTCAAAAAATCTTATTTTTAGAATTAATGTTTGCTTGCCTTATCACCATAAAGAGTTAGCTAGAAGGTTTCATGTTTAGCTATTCCATAAAAATTAACAACTTTATATAAATAAATCATTTAGGTAAGTTCTTTCTGACGTCGTTAAGTATAATATCATAATAATTGTGAAATGAACCGTTACTGTCCTAAGGTTACAGGCGTTTGCGTAGGCGAGGCGGCGTCTAGGCGTATCCTCACCATTCCTCGCCAGCAATAACTCAGCAACAAATCTAAATTTAAAACCGCACATTAAATCTCTAAGGACCTTTGACATCTATTCGACCTTTAAATAAAGAGAGCAATCCTCATTGAGTTGATGTGTGTCCGATTGAAACTTTTAAAACCCTTTACCGAATATAAACCAACACCAGAACTCGTAGGGATGCTTTAGGGATGTAATAAAGGTTTGGTTCACTAAACAAAGGTCAAGCTTACCCGAAATTTTCCAATGAACTCGAATTTAATCAGCCGCTTAAATAGTCCGCCGAAGAATCCTTGGAAAGGGTTCTCGGCAATTATCAGATATTTGATATATCCACTCAAATTCTACTCTACTCAAACAAAGCTGGAATACATGTATTTTGACGACAATTACTTCTTTATACGTCCTAAAATGGATTTGTTTGTTGGGCCACATAATCGTTACATAAAACAATCATAAAGCAATCATAAGCCATTGGTTACTACAACAAACGCGACTGCTGCTTTTATTAAGTTTAAATTGTTTGCCAGCCAATATTATCTTTACATAGGTAGGTTCCTACTGAATATTAATCACCAAATAGTCGTCTGTTAATTTCTAACCTTCAAAGTTTGAGAATATTATTCGCTTCCTCTGTTACATAAATATTGATTTTTGTTTTCGTACTTATTATTTGATTATTATCTAAGATATATGACGGTCAGGCTAACACAAAACTAAGTATCAATAAATTCTTTAAGACAGCGAAGTTTAGCGTGACTTCCAATACATTTTACCACCGATACGGCTTCGACGTACATTGAACCATTAACATTTTTAGCTTGGCCGTCAATGTACGCAACTGGTGACGTAAACATCGGGACATTGCCAGGAACTGAACGTAGAGGCATCGCATCGCGCAGCGGCAATCGATCGCCTGCGCGCGCACCTCCGCCATCCTGGCTTCAGTAGCGAATGGTGGCTCCAGTCGAATACAATATTCGACAGAAATGTACCAAACCCGTGTTAAGTGACTACCGAATTAAGTATTGTCAGACCAAGTGAGAACCGAGTCGATAGGGGATCAAATATAAGGTCAGTGGTGTTTAAATCTCTGTAGCAAAGGGCGCGATCGAAGCTGTAGTGTGAGGGCTCTGGGTACAGTAATAATTATAATTTCAGTAATAGCTTGTTTCTGCTAATTTTTGATACTTTATGTGTCGCTGTGACATTTCGCGTTGAATACATTCATTTCCCGTTAAAAAGATACAGAATGTTCTTATAAATATTTAAATAATCTGAACTGTTCATTCACATTCATGTCTATACATGCGTATGTATATCTCAGTAGAGCAGGGTCTTGGCTTATCGGAGTTTGACAGTTTCGGACGGACCTCCTCGAATACCGAGCAAAATTAACCCTACCAGTAGAAACGTACTTTTTTTAGCTTAATTATAACTAAGACGTACTCATCATGGTTTTCAAGGAGTGACTTTAAATAAATATAGGTATATCTACCTATCGATTTGCAATAATAGGTAGTGTCCGTGAATTAAGAGCTTAATATAATAATTATCTATACCAGTCGTGGTTTAGACATGCTAAAAAGTTTATAATGTCTTGATAAGCAATGGTAAAATAAGGACTCTTTTTTTTTAACATAAAAACTGATATTTTAGGCAATGGTACTCGTTTCATGTGAACGAATAGGGAACAATGTAGTTTTAATTCTCGTGTTATTCAGCTAGGAAAGTATCATGGACACATGGACCTTGCCAATAATATAGATCAATACGTAGTCAAGTATATGTAGGTCAATATTTTTGGATTCAGTTAGTCTTTTATCGAGGTTTCAACATCCTGTTAACCCCGTTCCGTGTACTATCTGTCACATGTTAGGCACCTACATTTGGATGTTGTTTTCTCTTTCAAGAGACAGCATGCAAATTAGTTTATGTGTTTCTTTTTTGTGGGCGGATTTATTTTTTCCGATAATATACCTACTTCTGTCGGATCCAACTGAAGCCCTTGACGAGCTGACGGGATAGCGGTTTAACAATTCAAATCCTTTAACAACTAATTTTGTATTGCCTCTTTAAAAATATCAACTATTTATTCAAATTAAGATAAACGACATCTATCTTTTAAAATTACATATTAATTTTTAAGTAAAAGTTAATGGGTTGCCAAAAATATTATGTTTTTTGCCACAGCCAATCATGTCGCCACTGCTGGGAACGTTGCTGCGGTGGCGGCGCGAGGCCGCCGGGGAAACGCCGCCGGAGGAGCCAGTGACGCCTACATTGAAGAATACCAGTAAGATTGTCTAAATATAGCGCTTTATTGATCACAACACAACTTTTAATCTAGAAATTAATTCAGGCCAATTTACTGAAATCTTGCGGTAGATCAAATGTTGAAATGGAGAATGTGTCTTGACTAGTGAGCAATACGTTGCCATCATAATCATATTAAAGAACATCAAGAAGCAAATTAATATTATACTTCTACAAAACCTCCTTAATTTTTTGAATAGGTTAAAAATGTATACCCAAATAATTGTAAGAAAAGTGATTGATGAGCTAATAAAAAGAGTTTATGTACTACAGCTGGAACAGAAGCCGGAACCTCGATGCCTATAACGACGTCGACTGTGGCGCCGAGCCAAGAGACCATCGGGGAGAAGACGGCAGACTTGGCGCGCAAGATGAACATGGAAACATGGCAGCTTGTCGCCATACTTGTCGGTAAGCAACCTCATTTTCCATCAACGTTACATAAGCCTGTCCCATGAAGTCTTCTGCCAACAAGATGAAATTTGGATGAACCACAAAAACCTCAACTAATAACTATAGGTATAATTATCAAATAGGAACTCTTTTAACAGAAGATCTATAAGCAGCTCTATCTGCTTACAGTCGTTCTCTCAATAATCTAATCGACCCAATTTAATAGATTGTTTTCATGAATGATTGAATTAGCTAGAACCTACATAAAAATAGAACACCATATAATTTAATCCTAGACATTTCTGACAATTATTTTCCTCAAATTAACAAACAATTAAGAACAGAGTTTCCTTATCAATTTAATTTCATTACATAACACATAAATATTGTAATAAATAGCAAATAATCAAATTTGGGCAGGACAATTAACCTACTTAACATTTCTCAACTTAACGCAATTTACAAAGATCTTCAAACATTGTACATTTATAAAGAACTGTTATGATGAGATTCATTATGTTCAGGTGTGGGAGTGGTGGTGCTTGGTATCTGCTTCTGCTGCATCAGGCGATGTTTCCGAAAGCGACGCTCCAAGGATGGCAAGAAGGGAATGAAAGGTGTCGACCTTAAATCCGTCCAGCTTCTAGGTTCCGCCTACAAAGAGAAGGTAATGTTTTGGTACTTATTACTACCACCATACTTGAACAACATATTTTTTATAAAGGTAACCTAACACTGCAACGGATAGTATACCACCAAATACCTTATAATTAGTGAAAAGGAATCCTAAGACTTTTCTGCGAAGAATGAGGATATTACCGATTTAAAACCAAATTTAGGCTTAATCTATTTTTAAGAAATATGATATTCATATGAAATTTGCCGCGGGACGTGCATGTAGGTTCAGCCTGACATGGAGGAGCTCACGGAGAATGCTGAGGAACCAGACGATGGTGACTCCAAGAAAGAGGAACAGAAACTAGGAAAACTTCAATACAAGGTATGTTCAAACACTAACGCGCGAAGCTGACACCATGAAGATAAAAGAAAGTAACTGGTTTGTAAACGGCGAATGTCAACTATAACTTCATATTTTTTATTATCAGATCAGCTTTCTGTTTAATGTAATAGCGTAGATACATTAGCACTTGCCATTTCAACAACCAGTTATAAATATTTCTTTTAAATCTTTGTTTTCTGTGAATCATAATTAACTCTCACATTCAACTCGTTAAACATTTTACGACCTCATCTTCACACCGTTGCGGAGACTGTGTTCCGCTTATGGCCAATTAACAGGAATTAAATGCATAATTAAGTCCTTTACATAGCTGGTTGTGCAGTAATTCTGGTTGTTGGTCTCGTACTGTCCATAAATTTTAACGGCTTCTTTTATTGTTTTTGATTTGCAGCTGGAGTATGACTTTAACAGCAACAGTCTGTCTGTAACCGTGATCCAAGCTGAAGATCTTCCTGCTCTGGATATGGGCGGAACATCCGATCCATACGTGAAGGTTTACTTGCTCCCCGACAAGAAGAAGAAGTTCGAAACGAAGGTTCATCGAAAGACCTTGAGTCCCGTTTTTAACGAGACATTTGTTTTCAAGGTAAGTGCTAAACCTGCATACAACACAGACCTTCAAACTTATGAAGACTGTTGTTGATACTAAACTTGTTTGTACAGAACGTGCCCTACGCCGACGCTATGAACAAAACTCTTGTATTTGCCATCTTCGACTTCGATCGCTTTTCGAAACATGACCAGATCGGTGAGGTGAAGGTGCCGCTGTGCCAGGTAGACTTGGCCCAGACTATCGAGGAGTGGCGCGAGCTGCAGAGCGTTGAAGGCGAAGGGGGGCAGGTGCGGATACACACACACAAAAAATACTTCAAGTATTATCGTCCACCCTGAGATCAACTAATCCAAGTATCTTGTATTAAACTGTAAATGGGTCTTTAAATTACAACATGTCGGTCAGAAGGCATGGAAAATATGACCACACCAGCTTTACCTAAATTGCCAATACTTCATAGCTACTATCTTCATCACTATAAAATGAAAATCAAAGTGCCTGAAGCTTACGTCGTAATGCATTGTAATATAATTACTATGAGGGTTTATTTTCAGCAAATTTTACATCTAAACTTTGGTACGAAGTTTTTTTTCTACCAATATTAATATTGTACACTCACTGATAATGTTGTTCACTTGAATGATTGACACACGCAGTCAATTGATTCATACAACACATTGTATAATAAATGTTAATTTATTTTTCTACACAGATATAAGTTATGCACGTTGGGCCATAAAATAAGATTTCTAGTTACTCGTATTTAAATAACGTCATGGACCTCTTAGAAGATATTGTCTTAGGCAGATGTTGCAACAAATCACGATTGGTAAAACTGAGTATGTTTACAATTACACCCAGGTCACATCAACATTCATTTTGGTTCACACAAAACAACCACTTAGGAACATAATATACCTATTGACAACAATGCACATATAGAAATGACAACATCAGCAACGAAATACGTATCCGAAAAGATATCAACCAAGGAAACTATTTTATCTTTTTTTCTTAGCTTAGGCTAGACTGGCAAAACACACACGACAACCTCTACATACATATTTAATACTTACATCAAATATTCTTTGTTTACTAGATTTGTGTTTTGGCAGAACAGCATTATTTTGATTCAACATTCAACCGTTATTTCAATCAATGCAAATGATGTATATTTCCTACCATTCATTTATAAATACACAACTTTGGTGATCATCGTTATAACGTTCTATTTGTTCTATACATAATGGTTATTCAGGCATTGATTGGAAGAATGGTATACATTTTTAAAATTTTACTGCACTTTTTTAATGAGAGGAACCTTGACGATATTATTTTATAATTCATTTGTTTCATAAATGTTTAAAGGAGGAAATCTCGGCAGTCAAGGCACCTCAAAATGGATTGAGTCGTCATTTATTTTTCTGATAAAATTAATTTCGACAGCAAAAATGTATTTACTTGGTTTTTCTCTTTTTCTCCATATTTTCTCTGCTCTGCTTGGCTGTGTTTGATTGTGTCCTGAACAATCTTGCATGCCGCTTCAAAAACGAAATGATCATTCACGTAAGTATTATTTTGAGACACATCAAGATAATGTACTGTTAAATAACCAACTGTCTTCAGAATAGTGCGCTGTTTTGTAAAACCGACAAATGGTTGAAGTTTGTTTAACCGCCACACAAGCAAGGTTCGATTACAAAGATTTGTAAGAGAATTGGGCCAACATCCAGAAAAATACGTTGTTTGTATATAGGATGATAGGAGCATTATTCAAACATAATATTTAATCCACATCTCAAGTTCTGAAAAGATTCACCTTTACCTGTGATCACCCGTCATACCATATTATTTTTGTTTCTTCGACATTTTATTTATATCCATCCGACACTTTGATTTTATTTTATATTGCGGCTGGGGAATGTTGCATGTTCGTCGTGTTTTGTGCTCGTATATTCTCTGACTTGCCATTTTGTGTTCCACGTACCTACATATCGTCATAATGGCAAACTAACGAAATGACAAATCAGAGTTCTTTGTGGTACACGTTTAATTGGCTATGTATTGGTGTAACTCACTTGTAATCCAATATAAGTACATTGGTTCCTTCACAACTGCCACGTCCAAATTAATTTAAATTACAAATTCTTACTTACAGTCGCACAAATATTTCAGTACGTCAACTCTTGAACGTTTCCCAAATGAATAGAACAACATCACGTCAACGACTCACATACTCGTAGCATTGTAATTCCATCATGAAATTAACAATTAATGGATCATTTGTTAAAGTATGTTGCAGGTCACCTTCTGACCGACGAAAGGAGAGAAATTCCTAGTAATATCCTACAGAACCAATTTGTACTTATTGCATGTTTGTGATAATGGTGTATACTAGAAGAAACACATTTTGGAAGGGAAATTCCAAAAGATAATAAAATATTCATAACTTTAATTATATCCAAATCAAGGGATTTTAATTCCACGAAGTGTTTCGTCCCAAACTATGTTCTTTAGAAGCTCTACGTCTCTGTTATAAGTTTTTCAAATTCATTTACTTTCCTAAATGTTACTCTAAGTCACACTACCAAGACCACATTCTACAAGAACATATTTTACTTACACCGTTATCAATGACTCACAGACGCAGCTTTAACCAACACCGCATACACTAGAATGTTTTAAATATCTGTTTCCTGTTTAGTGTGCTGTATTTGAGCACCTATCAATGTATGTATGTATATATAGAGCTAAGAGTTCGATTGAAGAACAGTTATAATATATAAGTCCTTTCAAGATATCTGCTCAAGTTTCCATATAACTACGATGTTTTTTTTAAGCTTACACTGTCCGGCAAATAAGGAGTTTTAAACCATTTTTGGAAGATACTAGCTTTGTGATCAATTTAATTCTACATGTCACTCAGCTAATTAACAGAATATTATGATTACTTTTCATTGGATGTAGTGCAATGACTACGAAAACATCGGGGATTTCACACATTTGCGGAAAAACTAACTTGCAACCATTATGTAGTAACATTATGTACGTCATAAAAGAAGCAAATAATTTAAAGAATCATACGCATGCTCTACCTAATCTCTACAAATTTGAGCGGGAATTTTGAAAGGACATTATATACTTAACCATGTTCAACGCTTCACACTTATATTTTTATCACAATTGATTAAATAAATATTTTTTTCAAAAAGATTCCTAATTACAATTCTTCAATGGTTCGTTATTGTTGTATGTGCGTATTGTACCTATATGTGTATTATTAGCTAATTGCGATCTGTTCCTAAAATGGTTAGTCTCTCTTACAGGCACAACGTTAAGGTATTCTGCTAGGCAATGGGATAGGCTCAAATCGTGACACAGTATAGGCATAGTAAGCTACCATATATCTCGCATCTAGATGATCTGAGCTGGGTGTCAGAAAAAATTAAATTGGCTTCATTTGGCAACAGATCGTAATAAACACACTCCTCATTTTCTATACTACTACCAATTTAAATTTATATATTTCAGCGGATACCGATTGCTTCATATTAGGTTTGATATGAACGTATATGTATATATTTATTTTGTTCGTCTAGAATTGTGTTAAAAAAACTTTTATGTATCGTGTTTAATTTATATTATTAGATGAAATGACATCTATGTGCTAAAACGTTATATGTAACGCAATGAAAGTGTTCGTCAAATGTGCGTATGTCTAGCTGCAAACTCCATTCCGTTCGAGGCTATTAATTTCAATTGTTTACGGGCTATGCGTCCTAAGCACGTGGATCGGCTCAGTTTTTCAGTTCGTTTATAAACACAGTGATGAATATTCATAAACGTTAAATAATTAAAGTCGTCGGGAACCGAAATCCTGTGCCGAATACCAACAACCATAAATACGCTTTTAGGTGACTACACGGAGCTATTGTTATGTTTATTTGTTTTTATTTGGTGTAACGAGATTTTGAGTGCCCTGGTCCGCCCTAAGCCGCGTTATTTATGGCCCATATTATTTGTATGTTTTTAAATAGCTTTTCAAACCCGTTCTCTGAACGCTATTATCCTTACACAAATTTTCCTCTATTATCTTCCATACAACTCACATCCAAATAAACTATTTGTTCAACTCTGTTTATTGACAATGGTAAATTTAAAAACACATTTACAACGAAAAACATAACAACGTGACACTTTGTTACGTCACAGATGATAAAATATCTTTGTGCAAAGTGAAGATTTGCTGATGGAAACTATAGGTTGTTCAACTTCTTCAGAGTGCTGTGGGGATAGGTAAAGCTAAATGGAGCACTGAATGTAAAGTCACTATAACTGTTGCACATTACAGGACAACAAGCTGGGAGACATTTGTTTCTCGTTGCGTTATGTACCGACGGCTGGAAAACTGACTGTAGTCATTCTGGAAGCTAAGAACCTCAAGAAAATGGACGTCGGCGGTCTATCAGGTAACATTACATTTACCATACGATTTTCTCGTATTGTTTCATAACTAAAACAAAAGCACACTGATAACACCGTTGTCTAATTTACAGGGATTTTAGGGTAAACTCTTATTGAACCTATTTATGACTCTTTTATATTTGCTTAGTGGTGTGTATATAAGATATTAGGTAGTATTTATCAGTTAAAACATTATAAGCAATATTACATTATACTTGGAACATAAATGAGCTATAATGTAATAAGGCTATTCACCGCCATTTCATGTAAAACAATTGAGCATTTCATTGTAACACATACATCTACTTCATTCTTTCTTTTACTAAATTCTACGTAGCTTCACAAGTTTAAAAAACACTCATTTTGTATCGCAGTAGGTACTTTCGTACAATTTTCATGCACTTTCGTATTACTCTACATTCGCGGATGACATTTCCTGAGACGAAAACCTATTATTAGTATTTAATACTATCTAATACTCAAGAAAGTCATCCGTGGCTCATATGCCTTACATTTTCAATTTGAATAATATATTTTCATTAACGGTCTCATTTTTTACTGTAAACTAATCTTGAAACATTATCTTTTTCATATTCGTCTGTTGCTGCGTCGCCTGCTCACAGATCCGTACGTAAAGATAGCACTTATGCAAAACGGCAAACGTCTCAAGAAGAAGAAAACGAGCATCAAGAAATGCACACTGAATCCCTATTACAACGAGTCATTTACTTTTGAAGTACCATTCGAACAGATACAGGTGCGAGCCGAGATTCATGCAAAATTCTATGTCGCAGCGCATAGTCTGGACAAAATAATCAATGAAAAATACATACAAAAAATCATTACTCCAAAACTATATCACCAATACTATCACATATTGAAAACTATGTATTTTTCATTCAAATTGTCTTTACTGTGCACGATTTGATGTTGTGTACTAATTGTTGTGGATATATGAATTATGTACACCACTTGCATCCAAACCCGTTCCTTCCCAAACATGACATATTTGTGTTGTATCATTTTATCTGCTGTTTTATTTGTTTTAATTTCAATGCTATGCCTTCTCTTGTTACTGGCATAACACAAAACGTAAAGAATTACTCAAAACAATATGATGACCACGTAATGATTTGTTGGTAGTAACCTGTTAACTGTTCGTAGTATTTGTGTTTATTGTTTGGTATGTCCTTCTGTTCATTTGTTTCCATAGATGTTGTCTAGCTAGTTTATGTGTAGCATCCTTAGGATAGAATTTGTGTTTCCTTTATCATTCTTTCATCTGTCTCTACCCTCATTTACGCCCCACCTCCGACTTTTCCTTTTTTACGCGAAGTCAATTTTGTTATATTTCCGTTATATTAAGGTGTCGACCTTCATTCGTAACTTTTGTTTTTGTTTCAAATGAAGGTTTCATTCTTTTCAGGGGATATAATTTAATTGACTTTCATTGATATGGTCCCCAACTCCTTATACCTGAGTGGTGTTAGCGATCTCCCCTCGTGACTGCATTGCAATTTGGTTACTTCAAACTGTAATTACTTATGGTTTAAGGAATCCAGTCCCTCGTTCTTCTTCTGCATTCTTATATGTTTTCATTATTCCAAATTTTATATTTTCTGAATCCGAATGAATGCTTTATCCCTTATTGCGTTGATTTATTTAATGTGAGGTATGTATCGACCTGTCGCTGTTTCTATTTATGCTCTTGTTCAATATTTGCTACAGTAGTCGCATTTTCTTATCGATATTGTGCTTTTAGATATCTTGTTATGCGTGTACTTGTCTGTCAAGCCTCATTGTGTGTCTCACTTACATTTTATTCAACATATTTTTTCTCAGATTTTTAAATTATTAAGCAAACTATAAAATGAACTTAATAATTAAATAAACTTTTCTTAAAATTTCAAACTTTTTTAGCAAATTTAATCGCAAGAAATAAGCATGTAGATTATCATTTGAAACTATAATAAATATTTATTTATAAAATTGATATTTCAGAGAAAACAAACAGAGTAACTACTCTACAATTTCTTAACTTCGAACCTATCAGGCTCTATCTAAATTAATAAAACTATTTGCCTTTTTATTAATCATTTATACTTACACTTATTTAGCAAAAACTTCATTCATTCATAGTCGCTTTACGTTAGTGTAAACTGCTTCACGAGAGCTTATTAAATTTTGAACTCAAAAAACAAAAGACAACCCAGTGTAATTGGAGGTTTTACCACGAATGCTACGAAAAACTATTCGTATTATACACCAAAGCGCATCTAAACCGAAAATTTTATGGAAATTTTCCGTACCGCGAATAATTGATTTTATAAATCCACCCTGAAACTACACAATACTAGTAGAGTCGGAATCATTGGATTCATTCATGATTAAATTGAAGTAGCGCATCTTCTCTAGCAAAATTTGAACTAACGCTAGTAAAACTGTCATTTGTCTACGGGTTCTGCAATTATAATCAGCTCTCGTTATCAATAGAGGCATAAAACAATATTTCATTGATCTGAATCACTGCAGAAAGTGAACCTAGTGATCACCGTCGTGGACTACGATCGCATCGGTACGTCTGAACCAATCGGCAAGGTAGTGCTGGGATACAACGCGTCAGGAACCGAGCTACGTCACTGGTCCGACATGCTGGCTAGCCCGCGGCGCCCGATTGCGCAGTGGCACACCCTGAAGGACCCCGATGATGGAGAGAAGAAGGATTAAATCTTGTACTGAGGTACGTGTGTTACTGGCTACTTATTACATTATAACTGACAAGTGGGTAGCAGCTAATTTTCTTAATTGACTTTTGAATGGGAAAGTGTTTCATTGAATTTAATGAGATTGTTTTAAGAAGACTTGATTACAGTTTAATAAACATAAAAGATGTTAGGACAGACATATGCAGTATCGATAAAAATAGGCCTTTCAGAAACAAAAGCAAGTCTATTGATTCTCTAACATAATAATGGTAGTAATGGTTGATTATTTTCAGTATGAGAAGCAGAAATTACAAACCTGGAAGTACGAGTGTGAAGAATAAGCGACTTATATTATTTATACCTACGTTAATTAAGAAGTTTGCTAATATGTTCTATTTAAACAAATTTGGCGTTGGATCCACTCTACGTAACTTATCGTTGAACTAAAAAACCCTAATCAGTTATAATTGCTGTTCTATTAAGCATTTACGTACATATGCCTATCCTTTTCCTTATTAAGGCATTTTTTCTTAAGTTATATGTATCTAACGTTATTGAAACGTTGTCACCTGTAAAAGCGTTATTATATTAAAACTTTCAATCGGAGAAAGTAGCTGCAAACATATAAGTTGGATAGGTAGAAGAATTCTTTGCATAGCAAGTGAATTAGCCCAAAATCTATCGTTCTATTAAGTCTTGTTCTTTCATCTCGACTAACTAATACTCGTATCTTGCTAAATTGTAAGAAGGTTGATTTAGCAATATGTAAGTTGTGAGGACAGTAGGAATAATGTTAGAATTCCTTTGCAACTTCTACTTCCTTAGCGTCGAATAAAAATTTATTTTTAAATTCTCGCTAAGATAATAAAAAAAACAGCTTGGTTTTAATATGTGTGCTTTGTTAACAAAAGCGTTCTCTTAAAGTACCTATGTGTACATACATACGTGTAATCGAAAATATATTTCATTTAAAACCTATTACAAAAAGCTGTGTAAATAAGTTGTATCCTGTTAAATTTATTACATTCTATTTTACTATCATATAAGTGTTATAGTATTGATACCCCTTTATTATTATGATAATACTGTTCCTCGAGAGAAGAGAATGGATCGACTTTTCCTTATTTATGTTTAGATAATTAGTTTCTTGTGATAGGTACTACAGATTATACTTTGTCGGGCAACTGTTATTCTCTTCTTGCGAGGAACTCTAGGCCTATTGTATAGGTACCTAAACATTATTATTTTAAGGCATGACATTCTACTAATTAAAATCTTTTGATGTCTGGTGTCCATCGATTATTCTATGAGTTTTTAAGTTACGTATACTATGATAAAATATTATAGTTTAGGTTTATAACAATTTTATTTATTTATAGATACGATATGGACACTCAATATACGTGGTATCATCGAAACTAGTCAAACGTATAAGACTACCTACAAATAAAAATACATATACTTTAAAAATTATATTGTTAAATAGTTCCAAATCGTTTAAAAGTTCTTTACGATAATATTAAATCGTGATTAGACTGCTGTTCGTATCGTCTAAGTGGTTCGTCTAGAAGGGTTTATCCCGTCACAAGTATTTTATCATTATACATGGTGGTCTTGGTGGCCAGGGCAGGGGTTCTCAAACAAAACTCACTTGACAGCCCACTCAAGCGGGCCCTGGCTAAGCCATTACTACCGCGGTCTTGCCACCGCTATTCTACTGTTAGGTGGATATTTAATCAATCTCAACACCTAACGCGTATCGAGTACCTATTTATACCTACGTACTTAGCTAAAGCTTGACTGTTGTTGATCTCAAACCTATGTGTTATTGTGTATATAATGTAATCACATGTTAAATTCCACGATCACATATATTATGTATATCTATGTACCTATAGGGATAATGGAGTCGGGCTTCAAGTAAATTTAGAAGTGCACCAACACGAAACAAGTAGGAATAGACTTGTGGTTCAAGTACTGTATTTAACAATAAATATAATTATGTTAATATAATATAGAAGTTATTATAGCAAAATGCAACAGATTCATTGTCAGTTAGGGTTGAAGTTGTATCTGTAGCTCGCTAAATTTAAATGTTCTGACCTCTCTTATGAAGAACATTTTTATTTCAGCAATCTTACTCTTAAAGATATTAATAATAATTAAATAAACACTTTGGACAAAGAAACCTACTAACATTATGCTGTAGTGAATCTGTTGCTCTCCACTCAAGTACTTTATAATCCCCGACCGTGCCGATCAAACGGTCAAGCCTCGGTAGAATTGACAATATAGATATTTCAAATGCTATTTATTAACATTTTGTAATATTAAGAACAAACGCCACGAAATATGTGAATAATCGCTAGAATGTAATATAAGAAAAGTCAAAACTATATACAAAGATTCATATCTATTAAGCTGTAGCGATTTCTCACTGGTCATCATACTAACCAAGTCTTTCTGGTATCTTATTAACATGGTATAATAATCTGTAGGTGATCTGCCTACTGAACGTTTTCAGTCAAATACATCCCAATAAAACACATGACCTAATCTTTGGGATTGGAAACAAGCTAATTTCCTAATAATGTGGATAAAACCACAGAGTGCAAACATACTAAATTGCACCTTATAGTCAAGTTGGTGTTTCAATATAAAAATCTACAACTGAACTGCAAAACCACCCAGAAAGAAGTATTTAATACAAAAATACTATCACTCAGATCCATTATTATTTTAAGAACTTGTGAAGCCGTTTATTTGAGTAAAATATAAATTTTAATCACACTTTAAGTGTAAAATGTTATATCATTGGATAGTTAGCTTGTATCATACAAAGTGTTGATGTGTTGGGCTGTTGTAATCATTGCTGTTTGTTACAAACTCCTTTGCTAAACTTAGAATCGTAAAAATGTAACCAATGTTATAATCATTGTTTCGTAGTTCAGATATTCACATAAAATGCAGGGTTTATCTGTATCATGCCCATCTCTTGCACCAACTAAATATAACATTTACTTGTAATTTTGTTGACACAAAATTGTTATCATAGATATAATGTATATACCTATCTCAGAAATGGATTGATATAAATTATCATATCACTTGCCACTTAAATAAAAAATCATTGTCTCATTGTTATGTTAAAGGTTTATTAACATTTTGTTTAGAAATATTAGATATTTAATTTTATTGTAACACAATATAATTTTTACTAGAGTTTATAATAGTAATGAATTATGTAAACTATAAAAATGTCTATAATACATAATTACATAGATGTTTTGTTTTATTTTAAACCTTGCTTTGTATATAATTGACTTGAAAAACAATACAAAAGAAAACATCAACATATACATACAATGTTAAAATAGAGAAATGACTTTATACTACACAATCTTACAAAAGCAAATGTTTATGATCTACTATTGATAATATTGCTATCATTTCTTTATCTAAATATACATATATTTACATACTTACTTTACAAGGTCTCAACAGTGATAAACAGTATATCAATGCACCAAAAAAATTACAAATACGTTTTACTGATTAGGTTGTCATTTTGTTCCAAAACTAAAATAACATACCTATTTAACTTTCATCATAGTACCTTCTTTTCATAGCCCTGTATTTCTTCAGTTTGTATAGAGCCTCTATTTCTTTAATAACAAATTCACCGTGCTTTATCATGATCTTAACTTTCTCCGGATTTGATTCTTCGCTGTTCTTCACGAATACTTTGTGCAATCGTTTCCGAAACAGGTCGTAACCTTGAGGCCAGTCTCGACCCAAATACAATAACTAAAATAAAGAAATATTATTATGAATTAATTTGTCGCTATTTACAAATCGTCTTATCATTAAAATAGACATAGAATGCATATTTTCAATGTAATACATTACATAAGTTATAATACATACCGTTTTGTAAAGATTTAAAACAGCCCTTCGATGAGGTTGTGCCATTTTATTATTTTTTTGTCAAATAAGTACACAAAATATTTTTTCCAATATATCCAAAACAAAGTTCATAGTCCAAATAAATACCTGTTGTCGAAATGTCAAATGACGAGAAAAATATTTTGAAAGATAAACTGTGATAAACTATCTGACAGCGGGACAGCAATATGCAATATTCTTATGTGTAAGTGAGAAAAAAGATTCATGTTATGCTTAAGTGGAAATGCGTGGCGGCAAGCGACTGTTTTGACATTTATGAGGGGCTACCAATACATCAATGATTTATTAATATGACTTTTTATTTTTAAGAGATAAATTAGTTTAACATTAAATTCAATATTATTTTTTTACTTTTATTACTTAGTAATGTAATTTACATAAAGATATATTTAAATCATATCATACAGGTAACTGCAGCTTTGTAATGTTGTTTTGTTACATTGGTAGTTCTTAATCGTATGAATATTGTATGCAACTTGCTTAGTGCTATTGTGGAATTTTATTGGGCTAAAATTCTGAAAAGCTGCATCCTATCTTCGTCAAATATTCTAGGCCTATCATTCGAAAATCGAGAAAAAAGACTAGGTCATCGTTACTTGGCAACGGAATCTTGTTATTTGACAAAGCAGCAAAACTATAGTTACGATAACTGTAGTAATTAAATTAATTTTAATTAAGAACAAGGTGTAAAGTAACTAGGCATGGCTGACGACGACCCAGATTTTGACGGAGATGACCAAGATGAAGGTACATTTCAATAGAATAACATTAAAATAAATGACACGCCACTCAAATTCCTTCTACAAACTGTGTCTATAGAGTGCCAGTCTTACTATGAACTTCTAAGACATCCAAAAAGGAAATAGCAGGTGTTTGTGTGATCGACGCATGCTCAACCAGTCGTGTAAATCGTCATACAGTTGCGTAAAATTCTGTTGGTATTAGTATCTACTCAGTCCCATTCCTCTGTAGCATGTAGGAACATAAATGTAAGTGACAGTAGTATTCTTGCAAGTTGTGTAAGTCAGATATATATGACTTCCGATATAGATATAACATACCTATTATATTCCTCAAAAACGTCTTGTAGTTTCATATGCACGACCGCCATAGTGTTTAAATGGGGCTTTTGGGGCAGAAGCGTCGTCAACCTAAGGTGTATAGTGGACGTTGTGGCTGAAATCGGCTATGTTGTCATTAATATGGGGTATTACATATTAAACTTTCAAAAGTACCTTAAAAGGCAGGCAGGCTTTTCTTAACATTTCATATGCACTTAATACTACTGGGCTCAAACTCTTGCTACGGAGCTTCGACTCCGATTCCGATACATCGGAACTTCCGATTGATCTTACACTTCTGGTTCAGAGTCGGTTTCGATCCTTTTTAATCCTAGGTTTTAAACGGAGGTCGAATCATAGCAAATAGTAGGCGGCTGCGGTCAACGTGCACGAACAGGTGTATGCATGTCGCCCGGAGAACTCCCATTCTACTGAATACGAAGAATTCATAAAACTAGAAATAAAAAATAAAAATATAGCACAGCCTTCGACTTCGCCTGCGATTCCGAGTCCGCGTCCGATTCCGGTTCCGTCTCCGAAATCCAAAATTTAAAAACTCCGACTCCGGTTCCGATAAACCACTTCCGTAACATCCCTAGTACAAACGTAGTAAGTATAAGAGTCTTCCACTCTCTTTAATATTTATCTAATTTAGGCATTTTCGTTTATATTATTTCAAAGGCAATCAAAATGCTGAGCCAGACCAGAGAGGGCTCGAGGATATCCCCGAGGATGCAGAAGGGGAACATGTCGAAGAAGAATCTATTCTATCAGAATACGATCCTGATGATTTCATATCGGGAGCAGTCACATCGCCGCATTCAACGATACCAGAAGACATGTTTGATTTCGAGTATCCTTTTGCTCTAAAAGAAAACAATGAATGTTGCCGTTAGCATAAATATAACTGCTTCGCATTCTATAAAAACAATATCTACTTGATTTTTGGTCCAATTGAGAATCTCTTCCTTTTTTAAGTACAGTAAAAAATAAACTAGCTGCCTAATGCATCAAGATTACTTATTACTATCTAAGAATAAAAAAGTCATTAATGACTACGAAGAATGCCATCTTTATTATTGCACATTTACAAGTTGCTTATTACCTTGACCAACGTTCAGGTTTTCGTACGGCTATAACTGCCACAAGTATTTCAATCTCTGCGCTTGTGACGACCTGGTTGTGTGCTGGGCAGCCGGCAGCATCATCTCTTTTCTGGATGTCAATACCAGACAAATATGGTTTCGACGTAGCAGTACTGGCGGATCTGTTGGAAGCATTGCTGTAAATAAAACTTTCAACAATATTACTAGTGTTACAGTTCTTAGATTTGTTGATTATTATTGTCGTATTAACATTTGTTTATCAAAAAATATTGTAGTCCTACAGAAAAGATCCAAACTACCGCATAGCAATAGCAGAAGACAGAGAAGGCGATATAGCGCCAATAATAATATTGTACACATGGCCACAAATGGAAATAGATGCTGTTCTTCGTGACGGCACTACGAACGCATATTCTATCCTCGATTTCAGGTATTTCAATTGTTCTCTCACTATCAAAAATATATGAATAAACTAAAAATCGTCGCATTCATCATCTCATTTATTCTTCTGAAAAAAAAAATATTTGCCTTTGCAGTCCTGACGGCGAATTGTTAGCGTCAGTGGGTAGGGATCCAGATTACAATCTAACAATTTGGAACTGGAAGCGTCACAAGATCCTTCTGCGAACTAGCGCTTTCACATATGATGTTAACACGGTCATGTTTTCACCTTACTGTGAAGGCCAACTCACTACTGCAGGTATAAGAAAAAATCATTATATCTCATATTTTGTCTCTATATCTAATGATTCAGCAGCGTTGAAACGCTATGCGATCCGAGATCCGATAAGCCAAAATTCGTGGTACATTATTGTACGTAAGTAAGTAATATTATTCCTACATTTTTAGGCGCTGCTCATATAAAATTTTGGAAAATGGCTCAGACTTTCACTGGGCTTAAGCTGAAAGGCGAATTGGGCCGATTCGGAAAAACAGAAATCTGCGACGTACTTGGCGTTTACCCGATGCCCGACGAAAAAGTAGGTTCTATCTATTAGTTTTAAAAGTACCTAACATAATACATACAAAATGGTTTTTTTTTCTACATTTCAGGTACTTTCGGGATGTGAGTGGGGTAATATTTTGGTATGGGAAGCTGGACTTGTCAAACTAGAAGTTACGCAAAAAGGAAGGAAAGTGTGTCACAGCGCTCCCATTGTAAGTTATTTGTTTGCACATCTGCTCTGTTCAAGTTAAACTTTAAAAATTATACATCTGTGACTCCTTTATTTATACTACGTCACCATCATCAGATTCAATTCATGCTAAGTCCGGCTGGAGATGAGGTGACAACGATAGCCCGAGACGGATGCGTACGCTCATGGTACTGGGATTCTGTGGACCAGGCCGACCCACCCGAAGACGACCCTTTCGTTGAACTGAACCCTGTTGCCGAGACTTGTGTAAGGGAGAAAAAAAAGGCGTTTAAATAAAAAATATGAAGTAATTTCTCTGCAATTAAAAAAAAACATTATTCTAGTTTCATGTGATTTTTAGGTGCCAGGTTGCCAGATTATGTGCCTCAAACATCAAAAGGATATGTTCTGGTACACCCAAGTGAGTACAATAACAAAACTCTTTCGTCTAGACACATCGATTTTTAGAAAACTGACTGTTTATACTCATGTTACTTTCAAGGACGGTAACGGAGGCATATGGGTTGTTGAACTGGATATCGATAAAATAGAGTGCAATCATCGTAAAGTGGTGACGTGTCATGCTGGGGGCATTGTCGCTATGGTGGCCATGAGGACACACCCCATTCTGATAACGACCGGAGTCGACGGCGCCTTACATGCTTACAATACTAACACACACGCTCTTCTAGCACGATATGTCTTCCCGACAGCTGTGACTTGTTTATTATATCCACCTCCGGAAGTAAGTTATTCTCGTTATTCTCGTTATAGTATAAATATACATAACACAACGAAAGAACACACTCAAAAGAAAAACAAAACACGCTCAGTTCCAAAATGGCGAAGCAGGAGTATTTTTTTTTACTATTATGATCCGCTTCGCAGCGCTTTCTGAGAATTAAATAATAAACATTGATGCTTCATGTTGTGCAACTCTACTTTTACCCTGGAATTGTTTGACTGGAGTCAAACTATTATAATTTACACAGGTAGATGAAACTTCTCGCATAATAATACTGGGTTTTGCGGATGGTATCATGCGAACTTTACTGCTGTATCCCGATCGCCTCCTGGCTCAGGCGACCATGATCGACATCCGAGTCCATTCTGCCCTGACCATACACAGCGAAGATTCTATTAATGCTGATGTAATTGATATGATATCGGTAAGCAGATTTACTAAACGTATTTTCATCCATACACATTTACTAAGCAGATCTATCTACGAATGCTGATGCACAGCTAACATAGACATAGAATATACATTAGGTGACACCAGTAATTTGTGATATATGGAAATTATCGTAAAAGGTTATGTACCATTTTTTTCAGATGCTGAAACCACATTCGAAAGCAATAAATCAAATAACAATAAACCGGCAACGCACATTACTTGTAACGTGTGGACAGGACAGCACGATATTTATATATAAGTTAAATTTAACAACTCCTTTCTCCCTTGAGAGGGTTGGCTTCATAGAGACGCCTAATAATATTGCTTTCATGACTTGGAAACCTGAAGAGGTAACTTAGAGCTAACTTAGTAACTTAGATTTACTATCCATCTTTTTACCGCCTACATTAACTACAGTTTTTCTTTATTTGCTTCTCCTTCACTCATTCGGGGATCTGCGTTTTATTTATCATTAAATTAATTATTTAGTCACAATGACTCATTTTCTTTTGCCAGGAAAGAGTCATCTTGTTGTGTGGTCAGGTAGGTCTCATTATGGAAGTGGTATTACCGGAACCTGTCATCCGTATGTACGTAAATATCAAAACTTTCAAGCTGAAATTCGAGTCGTACAAAGAAACGTTGGTGAAAAAACATTTGTAAGTGCTTTTAACATTGTAAAATGTTTGTCTGCGATGTTTACTGTTTTTATTAGTTCAATTCTTAATTTACCCCCAAAGCAAAATGGTGGAGTGTTTAACTGCTGTGTCTGTCTGTAGCACCGTAACTCTATATACGAGTGAACCAAATTGGATGCGGTTATTTTTAGGGTATAATTTTTTTTGCGCGGTCAAATTTTCAGCCCAGACTACTTGCTGACTGTACCCAAATATGTATGTTTATAGGTAGTCAAATGTAATATGAGTACCAATAATGTTTGTTTTTCTTTTAAACAGTATGCGCCGTAGACCTTTTCCAGAGGAAGAAGATCTTGCTAGTATCGATGAGGAAGCTTTGAAAGCCAAAGAAGAAGCTGAATATAGAGATGAAGACGAAGAAGAGGAATGGATCGGTGAAATTGAATTAAGTAAGAGTTTTGAACATAGCCATATCTTTAATTTATTAAAAATTTAAACCGGAATCGCCGTTTGTGGTTAACATCTGATCAGATTATGATTTGTACGCGTTCCTGCTTTATATGAGAAGTGGAATTTGCTCAGCGGACATTTACAAACTGATATTAAGAACACAGCTTAAGAGCTGCTATTTTTCGATCGTATTGTACTGGACGACTACTAAAGATAACTCACTTTTTTAGTGGAAAGCGAGAGTATGTTGGGCACAACAGTCACTTGGGCAGAATATTGTGACGACGGTGTCTGGATTGTCCAGAGAGAAACCGGAGCTTTACTATTAATCCAACCGGGTGTTAACAAAATTCTGAAGTATGCTCCGTTCCCTGACGCCTGGTGTGAAACTATGACGGCGTTAAAATTTGTGTAAGTTTCATAGAAGAGTATTATGATACCCATAAAAACTGCAAAATAAAAAGGGGTAGTGTTTTGCGAGCCTATGTATGTAAGTATGTATGACCATTTCTTACGTAAGTTTCTCAGCCCGATCTTGGTGTTGAATTTGCCGCGCTTGTTGTAGTTGTATAGACTAAATCAATCATCAAAATTAAGATAATAGGAGAGCCCCATTCCTTCAGTAATAAAATTGGTGGTGCTTTTTTCTCACTCTGACAATACCAGTACCAAAATAATATTGTTTCTATGTATTAGAAAAAATTAAGTTACTTACCAAGTTTCAGAGTTGGATGTTTTGTTTCTCAATAATTTGAATTATAACATTAGCTACTTTCGATAGATGTGACGACCGTTACCTGGTTGTGGGCACTAATACAGGATACATTCGAGTAGTCCGCATGCCATATGACTATGAAGACAATCCTGAACATCACAGGAATGTCTGGTTGACATCGCAACAAAAGCTTCTTAGGAAACTTAAGGGACGAAGACTAGCAAAGGAAGAAGTAAGTCTTTATCCAAAAAACTTTAGTATCTAAACTAAAATAAATGCAGAATAATTGTAGCTGTTGCTCTACGTTGGATTCGTTTTTGTATATTTAATATATTTTTAGACCAGTATCTAAACTAAGGATTTAATTACAGACTCAGCCGATTCCTCGTGTTGACTTAGTAGACTTTTACTATTTGCCGATGCATGATCGACATGCGGGCGCCGTGACTTGCTTGGAACTTAGTCATAATTCTAAGTGAGTACTGAAAAATACCATGACGTCAAATGGGTTAGTTAGTTCCATAACATTAAAGGTGCCGACATGTGATTTTCAGGTACTTTTACACATGTGGAGTCGATGGCAATATATTTTCTTACATAGTTAAATTTCCAGAACGATTGTTACCGAAAACAAAGTTGCCGCCACCATTAGAGTCGCTTGTAAGTAATTATTGTACTAACTCAATAGCTCACGACGACCAGACCTTCGTTGTTTTGTGAATTCTGAATGTTTTTCTTTGCATATCTCCCATATAGGTTAGAACGACCAGCGAATTAAGAATTAGTGCTACATGATCTAGCATTGTTTTAATTGAATTAAATGTCATGTTTTATTTAGCCAAATAATCTCGAGTAAAAGAGAAAAAAAAAGTAAATTCAAATAACGCTGAATGAATGGAAATAATACATCAAGGGATAGAGCATGGGGCTACTACTGGACGTTAATTTTTTCATCATATTTTTTTTGTACAGAAAGTAGCAAAAGTAAAAGAGCATAGTACTGTAGAAGGAGAGTTGATGTCACATGAACAGTTGAAACAAAAAGAAGAGTATGATAAAATGATGGCTATCGCTAACGCACATAAAAAAAGAGTACGCGATCAACTGGCCGTGTTGACCACTGAATATAACAAGCTTATTAAGGCGTAAGTAAAATTAACTCGGATATTTCATAAAAAATTTACGTCTATTAGAAGTTGAGGCTAATTTCATCACATAAAAGGGACTTAGTTAAGTGTAACCGTAAAATTAAGTTACAGCAAAACGGCGAGTGCGCTCCACATTAAATTTGCACATATTCTAAACAGTTTCATAAAGCTAATCGTTGTTTTTTATTTATTTAATTGGACTTACGGCTTACACTGAAAATCACAGTTAAGCCACTACTAAATCCAGCCCGTTTACATGTATCCAACATGTATACTTTAATATTTTCAGGAATAAACAGCACTTGAGATATTGTTTTGCATTTCTCATATTGAGTAAATGTTCTATTCTCACCCTTATAAATAAAATCTTATTTTATAGGAACCGGGCCCTTCCAGCATCCCAGCAAATTGACGTCACCTTAGACCCGCGACCTTTACAAGTACAAGAAAGAGAATTGGAGGAGGCTAAAGCGCTAACTAAGAGAAAGTTGGCTCACCAGTTGGAAGCTTCCGACTTGGCCCTACACAAGATGCATTCCAGAAATATTATTCAACTAGATGTGTTCCCTTTTACAGTCACAGCTATTAAGTATGTCCGAAATAGTTGAGATACATTTTCATTTTCTCCAATAATATAAGAACTGAGCTTTTAATAAAAACATATCAGAATAAGTAGTTTTTCAAAAAACATGATTACGTGATTGGCCAGTTAATACTGCTCAGACTCTGAAGAGACTTCATAATTAGTATATTCAGCACCGTAAAGATACTACATCTTTACGATGCTCATGGACTAAAAAAGCTAAATAATTGTAAAGAGAAATATGAGATTAAGGGTGTTACTAATCTATTTTGGATTGAAAGTTCCTCTGATTTTTACATGAAATTTCGTATATCATTTCATTAATTATCGTATTTATAATACTTAGTGTAGGTACTTAATAACGTATTATAAGTAACTTGCATACAATTCTATTTCAAACAGAGATCCTACAGTAATGTTGAGACCACTACGCCAAAAGAACCTTTCGAAGTTGTTTTACGCTCAACTCGAGGAAGTATATCAAAAGATGGCCGAAGCAGCTCTAAGAGGAAGGTAATATGAAGTAAATGCTATAACTGTTTATATTTTCAAGAGGATTTTAAAACATTTGACCTCGGACAAGAATGTATATCTAAAGTTTTTCAAAATTTACATGCTGCTAGAAATATAAATTTATTGGAGCTAGCTGATGCAGAACTCAAGTAAGTGGGTTTATTGGTTTGATTTATCCACCTGCACATAATTGTTTTCACGTCCAGTATTCAGACACACGTATAATGCACCAACCAATACAAAAACATTTTTCTAATTAGGCGAACGGAGTCAGTTGTTCGGCGCATAGCTGGACGGAAGACATCGTACGGCCCACCGCGAGTTGCATCGTTCCTTCTCGGCTTGCCACCCAACCCGCCATACCCTTTAAAGAAAGCGCTCAAAAACTACCACGAACGTTTGAACAGACATCACTTACAGTTCATAGAGGTTTGTATTTCGTTATTCAAGTCACTTTGTTGCCTATTTATAAAGATCTTATGAAACCCAAAACGTCCTCATTTTATCTTCAGTGGCAAGAACATCTTAATCGCAAGCCTGATCCAAATGCGATGCCTCCCGGCGCAGCTGAAGCCTTGAAAGAAGCAGAGGAAAGCATTGGCAACCGAATCTTGAAGACGCATCCTGATTACGTAGCACCACCAGGACACAACACACAAATGCGTGTCTGTCTCTGCAGAAAGGAGGTTATAATTAAATTTACTTACTTAGGCGTTTCTTTATGACCGATTGTAAAAAACGCCAGCACCTAACCTTCACTTCTTAAAGTAACATGAAAACAGATTGGCTTGGATGGGTAAATGGGTATGTCGCTTCCGCTGCAAGTTATAAAAGCGTCAACATATGTTGAATGTAACGCATGTTTCCTTTAAGCATTATGCAAGAGAAAAATATGACTGAAACACTTATTATATGATTTGTTTGATTTCGCAGATTTATGATGTCAAACGCGAGTTTAACGAGAAAGTGCTTGAACTGAGGGCACACAAAGTTTACTTGGTAAAGTACATGCAGGAAATCGGGGAACGACTTGCAGAAATCCGACTAGAGGTGCCGGCGAAACTTGCAAAGTCCCCACCTCCCATTCCACATATTGATGAAGAACTAGAGTTCCCGGAGAGACACCTCGAAGTAAATAATGTCCCTTTAATTAAATTTAAAACAAATAATGAGAAATATTGAATAGTTACAAATGTGGTTTTTGTTTAGGTGAAAATTGAACCAATAGTTTTGCCAGCAGCAAGAATTCCAACAAAGAAAGCCCACGGGCAGGCATCTGAACGCCGCAAATCCACGGTCAACCAACTTCGAGTGCGACAATCTCGTGTACCAAGATTCGTGCCAATTAACGGTAAAATTTAATTGCATGGAGGATTTCCTCCCTAACCAACTCTTTATTTTCACCCTTTTTTAAAATATACAGTTAATCGAATAAACAAACAGCTCACTACCCAAATTTTAAAACATTCTCAAGGTATATCACAAAGAAACATTTTTTTTGCAAAATTTTAAGTCATGTTTTATTACACATACCTTTTAAATTGATCATTTATGTCATATCATTCAGAAACGCGCCCCTTGGTTGCTACCTGGGAGCTATTGAGGGGACGACAGGATCACGATTTAACGCCTGTAGAACAAGAGCTGCGGGAAAGACGTATGGAAAGGTATTATCGGATTAGTTTTAAATATGAACAAAAAAATGTTTTTGTTTTCATACTACCTTTATATATCATGCTTAATTGCTGAGGTATTTGAGCCACACAATGACACATCATTGTAAATAATTTCAGGCATTTATTTGAGCAAGAAGTTTTGCTAGCCGACGCAGAGCTATCAATTGAAATGTTCGATACCCGACTAAAAGAATTACAAAGAGAACGTATAAGGGTACAGGTAAGGGATTAAACAGCTTTAATCTGAGCTCTAAAAACATTTGAGGACATTACAATTAAAATGGGATATAATTATGTATTTTGCAGGAAAAAGATCAACTTCTCGAATTACACCTGTACCGATTGCACAGAGAGATGAATGTGTTGAACCGTTTCGAAATGCACGAGGATCGCTTAGCCGAAAGAGTTTACGTAAAATTAATGCAGGTAACTATAGCAACTGAACTAAATTATTCAAATGCATAAAAATGTTGTAAATGCTTAAGTATGATCTCTGTCTCTCCGTCTTGCTTTTACGCCATAACTACTTCATACTACTTAATTCTGACTATTCATCAGGTTCGTGGTGTCCAAGATCAGATCATCGACTGTGAACATCGTATTGAGGAGCATTTGACCACCAAAGAGCAACTAAGCTGTGAATGCCAAGAGCTTCAGAGGCTGTTCAAAAGACTTGTGCAGGACAATAAATTCGCTGACTTCTTGCGTAGGATTTTTAAGAAGAAGTACCGACCACCCCGTGCTCGCGACGATGATGGTAATTGGAGTAAATCTTAGCCTGGTATTGATACATGCCAACCACAAGTTCATTTTGAATGTTCCGGTTCCAAATGAAAAAATATAAATTTAGGAGTGTAGACCGACAAATAAGTTGCCACTGATTTCTTGATCTATTTCTACGAAACTGTGGCGGGCAGTTTGACTCTCACTTGACCGGTCAGGAGTCGTAATGTGATATTTTGCAATGGTAGTCGCCCATTTTCTTTACAGGCCGTAAAATTTTCTCGGTAATTCCATGTTAGTCGCGAAATGGCTGAAGTTGTCGGATATACTAATCATCATCATCATCGGTTTAGCTTTTTCCCAACTATTTTGGGCTCGGCTTCAAGCTCTTCGGATGTACTCGTGAAACTTAAAATACTTTTATGGGTATAAAAAAGTAAAGGAAAAGTATTTTAATAATTTTCCCATTACATAATTATATTTTCGTACAATGATGTTAGAAAAACTTAATACGTTTTCTGTTTCAGACTCATCCGAATCGGAATCCTCATCATCCTCAAGCGACGAAGAAGACGAAGGAAGCTTAGACAGTCGTGACATTGGCCCTATTCGTCTGGACCCTAACGTTTGCCCAGAGGGCTGCGAAAAAGAAATATTCGATAAAACATATGATCTGAGAAATACCAGGTAAATGTCAAAATTTAAGGAGATTCCCTTAAAAAAAGACACATCCTTAATAGTGTATAAAAATATTAAACCTCTTTCTTATCACAGACACAAACACGAACAAAACATGATGGAACAAGACAAATTGGTTGAGCTCCTTAAGCGTGATATAGAGGCTCATAATAAAATCAAGCGCAAACTCTCCGTACAACTGGAACAGAGGAAGAATGATCTCAGGGAATTCATGGTACCTACTGTTTGAAGTATTTTGTGTTTCATTTTTTGAGACTTGAAATCTTAGCTGATGTTTTTTAAAAGTATACTCACCAAAGCGAACAAATATTGCTCATAAGTGAGAATGAAAACAAAACCTACTATAATTATGAGTTTCAAATTAATAGTAATCAGTCATTATTAGTTACTTCTTCCTCTTTATAGTTAGAGAAACAAACCTGCATGAACGACGTGCACCAAGTGGTAGTCCTCCGGTTCGACCAGATCAGGGCTGCGGCCATCCGGGGATGTACGGGACCTCAGGGTCTGTCGCAGACCGTAGTCTTCCCCGAGGCTTTGTTGCACAGGCTGAGACGACGAGTGCTGGAGTTACAAGAGGAAATCAAGCAGCAGAAAATGAGGCAGAAGTAAATAACTGTTAATTTTTTTTTTTTTTAGGATTAAGTGTATATACTGTTCTAAATTTTACGGACTTGTCTTATTTGTACTGATATTTGTTCTACTCTATACTTCCTTTATTATAACATTAGAAAAAAGAGGCTCGTAGAAGCAGGAGTGCGAAACATTTTATTTCTATTTTAAATTACAAAACAAAACAACAACCCAATAACAACAGGAAAACAATAACTAAACAGTAAAAAATAACAACAAAATCACGAAAACTTGGCAGTAACAACGAACAGGATGCAGTATTCACAAGTGAATGACATAGATAGATAATTTTGTGACATATAAATTCAAATGACATACACCGACAAAATGAGAAAATCCCTTCTGTCACAACTTATGAAAGGATTAGGTAACCTCTTAGATTTGGTAGGATTATACTGAAGGGATAAACGTTCCGGGTGTTGTGCATCGCTGCTTCTTTTAAGTTTTTAGCATTGACACTGGAATTTTAATATGGCTGAAATAATGTATTTAAATGAAAGTCACTTAATTTCATAAGGTTAAGTATCGAAATAATTACAGTCATTTGTACGAACGGATATATATATAGATGTGTAATAAATTCGGCGTAAATCACAACTTTAAGATGTTTGTTGTATTTTTGCTGCAAAGTGTGCCTTAAAAAGAACCCTTTTTAACTTCTGTCTAATGCTATAACAAATGAAGTATAGACTTGCGAAATCCTAGCTAAGAAGAACACACTTAAGAGCTTGATTTTAATTATTTGATTATTTACATGTAGGATAAACCGTACCCATTTATTCCGAATGAACATCGACCTTCGCGCTATGGAGGACGAAGCTCGTGAGTTACGCGCTATGATGCGTGACGTGCTGACGCGCAAGCTTGGTAAGCCGCGAAAGGTGGACCGCACCCTCGATGACTTGCTCCGTCAAATGGCGAGAAGGCATAAGTACTCGATGTCGTATGGCTCGATGCCTCACATTATCAACCAGCTCAGGACTTGGCGGGTAAGCATTCACCATCGCAAGTGAAAACATCAACTTTGCTTTCAGACGAATCACCAAGATTATATTAATATTCCATTTGTGAAATTAAAAAACTCACACGGTAATAGCTTGTCATTTCATTATAATAAAAATAATGTGAGTAAACATACTTCAACTGGCTCAACTTTCCAGGAACGACACAGTAATCTCGAAATGAAATATCTACAAACATTAAATGCTTTTTCCGATCGCCTTCGTCTTGCTGCCGCATTACAAGCCGAAGTTTTTCCTCAAAAGGTAATTAAATAGTTTTGAATTTTACAACCTCTTTAGTTGGATAATACTGTTGTTTTTACAAAATTTTTTTCTTTATCATAGGTGGCACAAGATCCAGGTGCAATAATGGCAGGTGGTTACGTACCATCACAATACCAGCGCGACGTAATGCGGCTGCTTATTGTACGAGAACAACAAAAGCAACAAATAAAGGTATATTTTTAACCACACCAAGACACCTACTCCCATCACTTAAAATATAAGAATGATTCAGTTGTAAATTAAAGAGTAACATAAATATAGAGCGGTGTCTCTACTTCGACTATTGCAACCACCCTCTAGGGTATATATAATGTTCTGTGATTGCAACTGCCTCACTCTATAGTATAGTTATGTTGCTAGTATCCTTTTGTTGTTAAAATCACTTTCATCAATCAAGACGTGGCGATAGGCCCTCAGTAGTAATATACAGTGACTAATGATTGTATGTCTTCATTATGTCACAATAGACACGGATGCTGTAAAAGCTAACAAGTTTTTAATGTTTTTTTTTTCGATTTCACAGCAATTAAACGATGAGATTGAAAGTCTTCGTATGAAACCCTTATCAAAGCAAAAACCACCGACGACATTCGCATCTGTGGAATCGGAACAGTCTGACATTTACTTGTTCATGGTTCCTCGGTCGTACAGACAGCAGCGTATCAGATATTTTCCCATGTACGTTTCAAAATTGTTGTTTACCTTCATAGACCTAACCTAAGCCTTGCCATTAATGAGAAAAAATTGCTTTCAACCTAGCTTTTATTACTACCGATTTGTTACGGAGAATGCTTGAATATATTCCGACTGACTAAATACATGTCTGCCTACAGTACACCGCTAGGTTCTCAAGCCAACATGGTTCATGACGTAAACATTACGAAGTTACTCTTTGACTGCTTGGACGCTATGCGGGTGTCACGCGACGAGGCTAACGAACTTCTCAAAGATGTTACGGAGCTGCTTCCTGATGTTTTGGCTGGGTTTGTACTTATGCATTTAATGAATACTGCCCCGGTTTACCCAGTACCTTTTAACTTCGATTCGGTATTATCAAAAAGTAAAAATGCACTTTCTGGAATTATAACTAGCATAGTCGTAAATTTGGCCGTTACTTTTAAAAAATTAAGGAAATAAAGATAGAAGGCTGGCCTCGGTGATTTTCTGAAAAGCTGTATATTGTGAAGTACTCAAGAACATTATAGATCGATATTATGATCAAGTAGGCAAAACCAACCAACTGACAACATGCAAACTTTGACCTTTTGTTCTTACTTTCTTTCAGATCTTCTTCACGATATGACGTGACAGATGTTATTGTGAAAAAATGGCTTCTCAAACATGGTGGTGATCCAACTCAGTACAAGAAGCAGACGAGAGCCTTTGATGCCATAGCAGCCTTGGTCGACCGCCTAGTCCGACAACAAGTATTCAATTCTACATTATTTATTTAAATTTTATCATTTAGGTACGTTTACCTACTTGTATAGGTGCTTTATCAAACCAACATTCTCAGAAAAGTCTAAAAGGATGTGATAGTCGCAGATTCGTGGTAATCGATCGACTTTACCACTGTGGTCTTTGCCGAGTTTATGGTTTGTTCTTTTGCTTAAGGTTTAAGTAAATATCTGAATTTATTAACGACCCTGATGTATAGATAGACTGAGTAATTAAGGTGTGCCCCTTACTTAGACAAAGATCTTCATTTCATACCCTACATTTTACTCAAGTTGTGATTAAATTTATCTACGTAGGTATATGTATCTACTTAATTTAGGTGGAAGCAATGGAAGGTTCAACAGGATCCGGTCAAATATTAGACGATTTAGAAGGTGCTCTGAAGGACGTCTCTGATGAACGCGAACCTCTCGGCGAACGCCTTGGGCCGGCTCTAGCGGCTCTATTGCATTCCGCTTACGCCACTGACATAGGTAAGTAACATTCACAACCACTTAACATTACAAGGCTATTATGGCTGTCAGTTTATGTATGCTGTATGTTTTCGCCTGTTTATGAAAGTAAACAGTAAAGAAAAATGTTCGATTCTTTTAATTATGATAAGTACCAGTAAGTATATAGGTTTATTTGATATTATATAAAAAACAACTTGTCTATAAATTCAAACATCTACTCGTAACACTATGTACAGTAATACCAGAGGTTGTATGATATTTGGGTACCGAATTACTTATTTTTACTCTTTTGATTGATTTTGAATACTTATTATGTTTTTCCAGGGAAAATTATTACAGTAGTTAGATATTTATGTACGGATAAGAAGCTTTCTACGTGCATTATTTAACTATGATGTTTGGTACTGTTTTAGAGGATCCAGAAACTTTGGCGTCCCTTGTAAAATCACTTACAGATGACAACCATCCCATCACAGCAGCATCAGTTGATCGCATCTGTTCCTTTGATGTCATCGAAGATATAAAAGGTAGATAATTGGCATAAGAGAAAATATCTTATAATAATAATAGCTGTAAAAAGTTGTTGTTAATGATTCCATGCTTATCAATTATATTTTTCAACTAGACTGCGGTATCGATATGCAGGAAGATGAATTGAAAGGAGTCGTGCAAATAGCAATAGATAGCTTGAGAGCTCAAATTATTGAGCCAGAAGAAGCTGCTCAAATTGACGAAGAAGTCGAAAAAGCTATGGCTATTAAACCGGTTTGTTGTATCCTATACTTGTATATATATATACCTACCTAGTTGTTGATATTATATACCCATATGTTATTACTTCACAGTATAATGAGTACCTATGTTAAACTTATATTTTAAAATGACTAAAAACGTTTTAGGAAGAAAAAAGGTATTCACAAAGCGAAACCCACCGTAAATCTACACAGAGCTACCAAGGTGCACAATATGTTGGCGAGTCTGACCAACGCAAATCGATACAAGGTTCGATATCAAGTGCTGAACGTAAGAGTTTTCGTAGATCGTTACAAAGCGATGTCACAGCTGCCTGCTCATCATACTCGTACAACGGATCGGAAACAAAGCCGGGTGTCTATAGTACCTCGTGAATACCATTCACCTCTCGCCAGCTCCTATGGATTCCCTATAAAGCCTGGTCTTCCTAAAATAACCAGGTCGGCCACTACTGCCTCACCAGATACAGCTCAAGCCGGGGGTATTCTACATGGCAGGCATAGTCAGATACGAACTAAACCATCGGGAGTACAAATGGACGTTCCTGAAGAATACACTCCAACACGGGCTGATATTACAGATGAGATAAAGAGAACAATAATGAAAGGAAGTATGGATCACATAAAATAACTTGCTAACTAACTAATAACTTACAGCAATTAAAGGTTTTTGCGGGACGATAAATGTACCTACCTATTAATGCCAGATACAAAAGATGAAGACAAAGTGACACAGTTTAAGAAGATACTGTAGAGGCTTATTATAATTATATAATATATGTTCTTAAAACTATAACTATGTTTATTTTATTTCGATTCGTTGTTATTTCAGTCTGGAAATCAAATTGGTTTTATATTTCACTCGATTTCATGTTTAAATCTAAATACCTACTTAGTTACTTAATATAATTTTGTACAAAAACGGATAAACCGATAATAATTTAAAGATTTGCTTATTGATTTCGTAAGGAACATAATAATTTTGTGCTTAAATATCAAAACGTTGGGCTTAACCTTATGAGATATTTCAAATAAAATGTTCCTAATTAAGTAACTAGGTACTACTTGCGTTTACAGTATTTGAAAGCTAAAGTAATTCAGTTAACTTATGATTAGGTATTTTATTTATTGAAAACTACCAATGCCTATGTCTTTGCGCCGGGAAATGACTTTGGACAGAATTTTTTGGATAGGTATATCTTTTGAAACAAAATCTACGTGACTCTCTCAATTAGAACGACGTTTTGTTAGGCACTCTTATAATATACAACGATTACTATGACTACGATTTTTTTTCCCTACAGTACACATTATCTTAGTTTATAATGTTGTCTATTGAAGCTTACCCAATATCTAAATCAAAAACGACGTCAAAAAGACTAATTTAAAGTTCTCAATTCAAGAATGTAGTCAGCGAACGAGACCGTTGAGATGGTGAGAGAGCGAAACTGTGTTGGCAAGTACGATTAGGTTTAATTCCTACTGAAAACGCAGCGAACGTAGTGAATTACATTCTCTTTGCAGCGATCGGCCAACTATATGATGCAAAATACTTTATTTCATGCTGTATTCCACAACGCAGGTCATCTTGGGTGGAAGGTTTGATTGTTGCAGGAATAAACAATTCGCTTATTCATCTTCATTGACTGTTTCACCCATTTTATGTTAGGGCTGGTTCCTAATATCAAAACCGGCCAAGAGATCTGACATACACGCGAAGAGTTTCGTTCCGTAGATACGTAAAAGTCATTCATAGCTACAAAAAAAAAGTTAATCATTGATCAGTAAATAACTTGTTGCATTTTACCCTAAAAAATCGACTAGGTCTGTATGTTGGCCACACTCAATGACATTGAGACATTGAGATCAAGCTTGACGTTACATTTTGTTATTTCAATCTGTGGAAAATTTGTTGTCTGTCACAGGTTAACAAGTTAGGTTTAGTATCTATGGTTTTTTTATGTGGATGATTGACTTACATACAACTCCTCAAATTTTGCAAAATTATTCATTTATATTTACTTAGTGTTTAACATTTGTGTTCCAAGTGAATATGTAGCAGTTACATAATATAGTATTACTAATATTCTATTTCATTTACGCACTTCTGTGTGATTATGTGTAAATTTAACTCATTTTGTCATTTGGTCTTACTTTTCGTCCAAATTGCATATTTTACCAATCCATAAAAAATATTTGCCTCAGTGATCCATCGTATCAGTTATTTCAGTTATTTGATAAACAGCAATGCAGTAAGTGATTTAGAAAAATAATGCCATGTACGCTCCAGATAATAGAAGAAAAGAAGCCAGAGATGTTATTTATCGTAGCAATTCAAGTCTTGACTTGATATATGCCGAACATCCTTCGGGAAATGGATTACGCCGCGAGTATGGGAGCCATGGTTCAATCGACGTAATTGGGGGCGCAAACGATCGGTTGCCCGCGATGGTTCATAGCTACAGTGGTGTCTCAGCACCAGACAAGCCAGCAGGTCTCAGTCGTGCTGTTGACAGGATCACCGACGGAATTACCAGTGACCATGCGGATGGACCTCCACCAAGGTCGAGTGCTAGTCCTAAACCTCGACTTAAACTGAATAAACTGTGGGGAGGAACTGCGCCTGCATTATCTCGTCCTTCTGAAGATGGGAGCCCATCAGCAATACCTGATGGAAATAAAAGAAAGCAGTTTGCTCACTATGACTGTCAATCCTTAATGGCCAATTTGAGTTATGCAGCTGAGATCCGAGGAGCATTACTGAGTAGACGTCGCAACACTACAACTGGAGCATCTGCTGCATCCTTGCTTGCGACCCGAGGCCTGCCACCAGGAGATGACGCTGTACCAGACACTGGAGATGGAAGATCAAATGAGTTATTAGAAAGCTGTCCATTTTTCAGAAATGAATTAGGAGGTAAGGATTTGCTTTTAAATACAAAATTTTAGAGTAGTCATAAATTGATACCACTACAAAACAATATTTGTATGAGCATAATAATGGTGCTGCTTTTTGCCTCTACAAAATAACTATTGTAATATCTGTGAATCAGGTGACATAAATTGTGTTCTCACACTTGACATTGTATTGGAAACATTATTTACTTAAGACCTGTTAAGTTGACAGAAAAGTATTATAATCACATATCCAATAATTCACCTCAAATTGTTCAAATGACATACATTTTAGAATGTTTTTTTTTTTATATAAATCACATGCTTTACAGTTGTTATAATCCCCCAGTGTCAAGTACTTAAGTGAATGTTAGGTTTATGAGCACAATTGTGTGTAAGTAGTAACAGGATGCCAGTCAATTGTCTACAACACACCATGATAACCCATTTCCCTCAGTTCACTAACTACAGAACAACAAGCAGAGCATGTACTAAAAACAATTCAACCTCTAAAATGAAAACAATAATATCTTATTAAAAAGATTAAAATGCTTATTAAGTAACCTTGATTAATTAAAAACTTCATGTCACTCAATATCAGTAACAATAATCTTAAAAATTACAATCAGAAGATAATTTTAAAATAAAAGTCGACATAAATAAAGATAAACTTATCATGTAATAGCCATTTGAAGGAATAAGGAAATATAAATTTCTTAAACCCTAGAAAGATAGTCTGCGTAAAATTGACGCATGCATTCTTGAAATATTGCTCTCTCTTTCTAAATAGCGCGAATCCGTCGCTGTGCGTTTAGGACATCTCAGTCGCCGCTTGGAGCTCCCGTGAGGCGTGCTTGTCAATGCGGTAAGTGTCACTGATTTTGAACTATAACGACCGCGTGAGTCAAAATGACGCATGATTATCTTTTACGTGACTTTTAAGATTTAACTCATACGATAATTATATTGTTATTTCATGTTCTACTTACGTGATAACTTATTATATATATATTTTCTTGTTATAGATATCGTGACTAATATATAATAAAATGGGTAGTTCTTTAGACGATGAGCATATCCTCTCTGCTCTTCTGCAAAGCGATGACGAGCTTGTTGGTGAGGATTCTGACAGTGAAATATCAGATCACGTAAGTGAAGATGACGTCCAGAGCGATACAGAAGAAGCGTTTATAGATGAGGTACATGAAGTGCAGCCAACGTCAAGCGGTAGTGAAATATTAGACGAACAAAATGTTATTGAACAACCAGGTTCTTCATTGGCTTCTAACAAAATCTTGACCTTGCCACAGAGGACTATTAGAGGTAAGAATAAACATTGTTGGTCAACTTCAAAGTCCACGAGGCGTAGCCGAGTCTCTGCACTGAACATTGTCAGATCTCAAAGAGGTCCGACGCGTATGTGCCGCAATATATATGACCCACTTTTATGCTTCAAACTATTTTTTACTGATGAGATAATTTCGGAAATTGTAAAATGGACAAATGCTGAGATATCATTGAAACGTCGGGAATCTATGACAGGTGCTACATTTCGTGACACGAATGAAGATGAAATCTATGCTTTCTTTGGTATTCTGGTAATGACAGCAGTGAGAAAAGATAACCACATGTCCACAGATGACCTCTTTGATCGATCTTTGTCAATGGTGTACGTCTCTGTAATGAGTCGTGATCGTTTTGATTTTTTGATACGATGTCTTAGAATGGATGACAAAAGTATACGGCCCACACTTCGAGAAAACGATGTATTTACTCCTGTTAGAAAAATATGGGATCTCTTTATCCATCAGTGCATACAAAATTACACTCCAGGGGCTCATTTGACCATAGATGAACAGTTACTTGGTTTTAGAGGACGGTGTCCGTTTAGGATGTATATCCCAAACAAGCCAAGTAAGTATGGAATAAAAATCCTCATGATGTGTGACAGTGGTACAAAGTATATGATAAATGGAATGCCTTATTTGGGAAGAGGAACACAGACCAACGGAGTACCACTCGGTGAATACTACGTGAAGGAGTTATCAAAGCCTGTGCACGGTAGTTGTCGTAATATTACGTGTGACAATTGGTTCACCTCAATCCCTTTGGCAAAAAACTTACTACAAGAACCGTATAAGTTAACCATTGTGGGAACCGTGCGATCAAACAAACGCGAGATACCGGAAGTACTGAAAAACAGTCGCTCCAGGCCAGTGGGAACATCGATGTTTTGTTTTGACGGACCCCTTACTCTCGTCTCATATAAACCGAAGCCAGCTAAGATGGTATACTTATTATCATCTTGTGATGAGGATGCTTCTATCAACGAAAGTACCGGTAAACCGCAAATGGTTATGTATTATAATCAAACTAAAGGCGGAGTGGACACGCTAGACCAAATGTGTTCTGTGATGACCTGCAGTAGGAAGACGAATAGGTGGCCTATGGCATTATTGTACGGAATGATAAACATTGCCTGCATAAATTCTTTTATTATATACAGCCATAATGTCAGTAGCAAGGGAGAAAAGGTTCAAAGTCGCAAAAAATTTATGAGAAACCTTTACATGAGCCTGACGTCATCGTTTATGCGTAAGCGTTTAGAAGCTCCTACTTTGAAGAGATATTTGCGCGATAATATCTCTAATATTTTGCCAAATGAAGTGCCTGGTACATCAGATGACAGTACTGAAGAGCCAGTAACGAAAAAACGTACTTACTGTACTTACTGCCCCTCTAAAATAAGGCGAAAGGCAAATGCATCGTGCAAAAAATGCAAAAAAGTTATTTGTCGAGAGCATAATATTGATATGTGCCAAAGTTGTTTCTGACTGACTAATAAGTATAATTTGTTTCTATTATGTATAAGTTAAGCTAATTACTTATTTTATAATACAACATGACTGTTTTTAAAGTACAAAATAAGTTTATTTTTGTAAAAGAGAGAATGTTTAAAAGTTTTGTTACTTTATAGAAGAAATTTTGAGTTTTTGTTTTTTTTTAATAAATAAATAAACATAAATAAATAGTTTGTTGAATTTATTATTAGTATGTAAGTGTAAATATAATAAAACTTAATATCTATTCAAATTAATAAATAAACCTCGATATACAGACCGATAAAACACATGCGTCAATTTTACGCATGATTATCTTTAACGTACGTCACAATATGATTATCTTTCTAGGGTTAAAGAACTTAAGAAATCATAATATTTATTATCTAATACATATTCAACACAATGTAACATGTCTCCTTGTAGTACAGCCTAGGCTTAATTGCTTACTACATTGCAAACATTTATGCTTCCATTCAATATAACTTATTCATTAATGCAATAATTACTGCATAGTCAGTTAGTCATGCGTTAAACATTGTACACTTAGCTACATAAAGAATTCATACTGACTTGTTATTAACTCATATAACTCTGGGCTTGTAGAGAAAGTCACAATTACTATCTTTTTAATGTTTATAAGATTTTTTTTTAAACTTTGTTTTTTTAACTAAACCATTTTGGCTTCAACTCACCAAGCATCGCAATGTTATTTGTATAATTTTGTAGGCTTTTGTGAATTCCATAGTTATATGAGTCATAGATAAGGTCAGGTTTGAGTGTTTGTAATACTGTTAGTTCTAAGAAGTCTCAAATGTTTGTTACATGCCAACAAGTAATAAGTTATTTCTTGAAATAAGTTACATCATAACCATATACTACTATTTATTAGGTGACTTTTGATTGTGACTTGTGATAAACACATACATGTAAAGCAATTATAACACTAGGCACTAAATAAGTCACTTTATGGAAATTAATAATATACAGCTTAAATTAACCAAAAATACAAATGCAGAAAAGTCTATTAAAGACACAAAATATTAAACTATCCATTTCACAAATTACCAATAATACATGAATCTAATATTGTTTATAACTGTACTTGTTGCTGTGTAATACTCATCCAGTTTTTATAGGAAATTGTTACACTTTCATTTATTATTTCTCTCTCTAATTCTGCAAATTAACAATTAACACAAGTGAAAATAATCTTAAATTGTAATGGGATATGTTATTGCCTATGAATGAATACTGAAGACTAGAAATAAATAATTGTACATTTCCCATCTACACTTCTACTGAGTTGAAATATAATAGGTTACCTTACATAAATTAAAACATTAAGAAATTCATTACTTGTCAATATTTTTTTGTTTATGACAAGAAGTCATTGTTCTTTTAAAAGGCAATTAAACTGAATTTTCAATATTGTTGTTGAATTTTATCATCATCATCATACAAGCCACAATCACCTACTGCTACTAAGTATAGGGTCACCACATTTTTGCCTTTGTAATTCATCCTGCGGACGTGCTTTATGTGAATTCAAATGAATTAGTACATAATGATATATTACTTGTTAGTAATGTGGCAAACAACATATGACGTCAACCTATAAGACTAAAAATATTTGAAATGTCTTTCAGGTGAAGAAGAGCGATGTGTTTCATTGTGTTGGAAGACCGCACGCGGCGCTATACTCGGCCAGTCGGGGGGCTGGCACCGTCCCCGCGCTGCCTACGGTATTTCAATGCTAGAGTTCCCACCAGGACACACGCACTGGCGACATGGCTGCCCATTTGCAAGATCTCTTTCTCCGTTCCCTATCGAAAGCCAAGATGGTGGAGCTTTGTACTACAGAAACTACTTCTACAATCAACGTAAGTTGCATATATTATATTATTATATCATGAGAGTGTGTACGTAATACATATCACGTAAAATCTTTAGCTACTCCAAGAAACTTATAAAAACAGGTCAAAATTAGTCAAGATTAAATTTTATGCAAGTTTACCTATGAAACAATCTAATATTCACAGCAGTGTAAGAATACTAACGTTAAACTTATTCATATTCAGCTCATCAAAACTGGTTTGGTATGGACGAGAACCTCGGTCCAGTGGCGATATCTATCAAGAAGGAGCGTGTCGAACTTCGCCGCGGCGGTGGCGACGCCTCAGCGGCCGGCCTCGCAGCTGGCGTGGCAGTACCGCCTCATCATCCGCACATCTGAACTCCTTACACTACGGGGATCTGTTCTTGAAGATGCTCTACTAGTGGCTAAACCAAGCAACAATAGCGCAACTTATAATACTAAAGAAGTTTTAGAATATGTTGCACCTGAATTACAATTTGGTTGCTTAAGGTATGTTATTTTTCTACCTTTTTACTGGTTATGCCATCTCACCTTTATGCTTTCTTTTATTGATGTCTTGCAATCAACTCTTTTATTATTACCTTTTTTCAGGCTTGGCATAAACAATGGTGGTGCAGAAGAACAGCTTTTACGACTGGACGAGCAATGTGTAACAAGACACTTTAAAGTTGGAGTTATGTACTGCAAAAGTGGGCAAT
Organism: Trichoplusia ni; assembly: GCF_003590095.1. Lineage (NCBI taxonomy): Eukaryota > Metazoa > Arthropoda > Insecta > Lepidoptera > Noctuidae > Trichoplusia > Trichoplusia ni. Next base: position 6,652,008 of record NC_039486.1, on the reverse strand, counting down.
CAACTGAGGAAGAAATGTATAATAATCAAGAAGCTGGGCCTGCATTTGTGGAATTCCTTCAGATGTTGGGCCAGACTGTCAGACTAAAAGACTTTGATAAATACAAGGCTGGGCTGGACAATAGAACTGATTCCACCGGACTCTACTCCGTATTCACCACTTACCAAAACTGCGATTTAATGTTTCACGTCTCGACTATGCTGCCTTATACGCCAAATAACAGACAACAGTTGTTGAGAAAGCGGCATATAGGCAACGATATTGTAACCATTGTCTTCCAGGAACCCGGTGCGGCTCCGTTCACACCGCGGAACATTCGTTCACAGTTCCAACACGTTTTTGTTGTAGTTAGAGCTATAGATCCATGTACAGAGAATACGCATTATAGTATAGCTGTGAGTCGTGCTAAAGAAGTGCCTTTGTTCGGACCTCCGATAAAAGATGGTGCGATTTACCCTAAGGGTGAAGCATTCACTGATCTACTATTAAGTAAGGTACGACAAACATTCCAAGAAATTATAGAGTTCTTACTTTGCATTACTTATATTTATAAACCTTCTTTTCAACTTTTGATTTCACGATATGTTTTAGGTAATAAACGGCGAAAATGCTGCAATCCAATCACCAAAGTTTAGTACAATGGCGACGCGTACGCGTCAAGAGTACCTGAAAGATTTAGCGAAGAATTATGTTACTGCTACCACTGTTGAGACTGGACAAAAGTTTTGTAAGTATTAAAAACCTACAAATAGTAAATTTTACTAATTCTATAATGATCTTTCTTAGCAAAATAATATTAGGAAGTAATATAAAATTAATAACAAAAATATTCGTTTTACATATTTAATTAATTCATTGTGTTTTTAACTCCAGTTACAATTCTGATTTTAATCCTCAGTTAGAGCTCCATCGTTATTCTAGCTTGGCCTACGACTATCCCATTGTAGTCTACTATTAATTGATCTGAATAATAACTAGCAAAGCACGCTAATGTCTTATGTTTATGTTCCAGCTATATTCTCGTCACTGCTTATGAAGAGCGGCAACAATTCCGCTAATAACACTTTAATACCGCGAGTTGACAATTGCACTAATGACGTACTGGTTGGCGGTGCGCTGTGCTTTCACGTAAGTTTATTTAAGCCTTAACTACCTAGCATGTAGTGTTATCTTTACCGTATAACGTTGTGCAACTTTCATAGAAACTAAAAAAAAAAGGATTGTTTTATTAATGTGAGATACCGAAGATTAAAATTTCATTTATTCCGCTCAAGACTCTCCACCAGAGAAAATATTACAAACTTTTTGTGTCCCAATTGAAGCCCGCTTCTGAGTCATCTCAAGTGCATTGGAAAGCTTAGAAACGCCCAATCAAAGGTGTTGGCTAACTTTTAAAATTTATTTGGGTGTCATATTTAGTCAACAGGGCGCTATGGCTCACATTGGGGGAGGCCTAATGGCCAGCAGTGGACTACTAAAGGCTGATAATGACGATTTAGTCGAATAAAATTTAATGACCATTTACCTATTACCTTTACATTTACCAATGCTAATTTCAATTCTCATAATTCAGCTTATAACTAAATCGGTAAGTAACAATAAATTCTTAATTTTTCAGGTGCAAGTACAAGATGAAGGGGCTGGTGGGTCTCTGTTGGATTGCATGATGGGTATATCGGCTGACACTGTAGTTTTTCGTTGAGGATAGTACGCGGCAGATTGTTCTTGTTATACCAACAACCTATCTGCTAGGTAAGTCTATAATTTTGATTAGATTTAAATAAAATCAGATTATATTTGCATGATATAAACTTAACATTTTAAATCATAAACAAGGTATTGTTATTCCATTCAATTTCGTTTTGTGCGCGACTTTAATCTCGAAACGCGAGTTAGCTCTTCTGAGAGCTTTAACGAAAAGTTATTGTCTATTTCCTTTTGTAAACTGTCAGAATAGTAATTTATTAATATTTCTTAAAACTCGTTTCTCTTTTATAATTTTTTGAATGTATGTCTTTGCATTTTTGAAATCTCAAATAATTGCCAAAATTGTCGTACTATTAATAGTTATTTTAAATAAACACGCCTAGAGCATCGCAAATTTGACTGCAAGCCGAGTGGTTGAGGTAATCTCCGCGTAAACAAGCGTTTGTGTGATCCAGGAATGCTTACCCTGCGTCTGGATTTGTCTTTGTGTATGTGACTTGAAAGTTTGTGAAATCTCCCGCGATACAAATATTCTTTACAGCGAGGGGTATTTTTTCCTTGTGAATGATGTATTTTTTTTTAACGCTTCTACAAATAACGAGTGTAGTGATTAGTATTGTTGTCGTGCAGGCTGGGTGGTGAGCTCGGGCTGGACGCGCGTGTACTACCACCGCGGCGAGAGCGTGCGCGTGCGCGGCGCGGGCGCGGCGCTGCTGCGGCGCCTGGCCGCCGTCGCGCCGCCGCACGCGCGCGCGCTCGACGAGATCACGCTCGAGAGGGGCGCGCAGCCGCAACTCGGTATGGACTACATCATAATATAATACGTTCATTCATCTAAGACTCAATTGACAAACGGTGAAGGAATACATCATGGAGAAACTTGGATTCCAAATATTAGACTCTGAAATCGCCTATGACGAGGCCTGTGCCCAGCAATGTGACACTTTGTAAGTCCAGTACTAGTTTGACTGGCCTGCTAGTCTAGTGGTTAATGGACCAAAATGCTATACCAGAGATCGTGGGTTAGATTCCCACTTACGTCAAATGTCTATGTAATGAGCTTGGTTATTTATTCTGTGTCTGGATGCAATTTATCTATAACATGTATGTATTTAGAAATCTATATAAGGTTATTTATCAATTACCTATTAGATACTCATAGTACAAGCTTTGTTCAGTTTGAGACTAGATGGCGTTGAGTAAGTTGTTTAATATTATATTATATCTCGTGTAAAATCCACTTAAAATCAAGAAAATTGTAAATTTTTGTTCTGATTTCCAGAATAAGGCCAAGTCTCATACTCCTTAAAATGTAAGTTAATGTTAATTTCGTATTCCTATCCTTCAGGTTTCCACGTCCAGCCGGACGGGCTAGTGACCCTGGTGGAGAGTACAGGCTGCGCGGCCCGCGCCGGCATCAAGCGCGGCGCGCGCCTGCTGGAGGTGTGTCGCGCCGCCGTCGTCGCGCTACATCACGAACAACTCGTCGACTTACTCAAGACGTCTGACCCCGTTACGGTACGATCTTTGTATTATAGTCAAACATGTAATATTGCTAGCAAATTGTTTGTGATTTTGACTGGGATACTTAAATTTTAATAGGGTTTAACCGTTACGGACTCTTTGTAAATAATCTACAAGAGCCGATTTTTCACTGCTTTTGTTTAGAAAATATGTCAAATGGCCATATTTATTCCTCAGACAGAAGTTAAAGGACGATTGAAAAATCGGCCCTTAAAAAATTTAAATGTTTTGAGTGTATATCGATTGTAAGGTTGTTGGGTCGCAGGTGACAGTGACGTTCGCATCGAGCTCGAAGTGCCAGTGCGAGGCGGGGCTGGAGGAGTGGGCCCCGCTGGCGCGCGCGGACGCGCAGCAGCCGGGCCGCCCGCGCCGCGCCTACGAGCGGGGACACTCGCCGCCGCGCTCCGACAGCTCCGGCTATGGCACGGGTGAGGACTACTATACTATACGTAGTTGTTAGAATATGGCCTGATTTCGACAATCTGCAATTTCGACTGCACGGATAGCCGAATGGTTGCGGTCGTGTCGCGCGTTCGATCCCCGCGTAGGACAAGAATTTGTGTGATCCACGAATGTTTTTTCTGAGTCTGGGTGTCTTTGTGCATGTGATTCGTATGTTTGTAAATCTCTTGAGACAAGGATTAAAATTCCTTCTTCCGGGAGTCGTTTAAAAAGAAATCCCCCGTTTCAAAGATCTATGACACAGACGAGCCCGCCAATAGAAAATCACCAAATCGTATCGTCAAAGAATATTGTAATAGCACAAACGTGTTTTACCAGATTTTTGTCATGATGTGACAACTAGATGATCGGCAACTAGATGGCGCTAGTAGGATTAAGTAGCTTTGTACAACGTTCGGTAGATGGCGCGAGTAGTACTAATATGTAAAATTAATAATCGTTTCACTTTCTTTAGCCATAAAATAAGACTGAGATCTCATAATTTTATTGCGTACCCCCATCCCCAGGCGGTTCCTGCCGCAGCGGACGCCGCTCTCCGCAGACGTCGCCGGCGCCCGAGGCAGCGCTGCGGCGACGCTCTCACGACGACGCCGCCTCGCCGCGACACGCGCGACAGAAGCGGGCCTCCGCCAACACATCATCTCTCACCGTAAGTACAAGATGCTCATACGTAACTTGCTGCACTGAACTTTTGGAAAATAACACTTTTGTAAGTAAAAAAAGGATTCCAAAGTTAATTACTTGATAACATTCTTTTCTCATATTAATATCAATGATTTTTTACCTAATATAGTGACATTGAAAAATCACATTTTTTTATAGAATAGCCCACGTTGCTTGCAAGATAGCATTATGACGCGGCTTTATTAATCGCGATACTTAATCCCTAACAACACTATCATGATAAAAAAACGCAACTAAAGACTGTATCTGTCTAATCTCGTCCACAGGAAGACCTAATCCGCATGATGGACGCGGAGCTGGGTGAGGGCGGGCGCGGCAGCAGGGAGGCGGGCGGGGGCGCGGCCGGCGCGGCGCGCTGCCGCTGCCCGACGCGGGCGCGCTGGACTGGGCCGCGCTAGTACACACCGCCACCCGGGCCATGCTGCAGGTAACACATGTCATGTTACTGGGTGAGGGCGGGCGCGGCAGCAGGGAGGCGGGCGGGGGCGCGGCCGGCGCGGCGCCGCTGCCGCTGCCCGACGCGGGCGCGCTGGACTGGGCCGCGCTAGTACACACCGCCACCCGGGCCATGCTGCAGGTAACACATGTCATGTTACTGGGTGAGGGCGGGCGCGGCAGCAGGGAGGCGGGCGGGGGCGCGGCCGGCGCGGCGCCGCTGCCGCTGCCCGACGCGGGCGCGCTGGACTGGGCCGCGCTAGTACACACCGCCACCCGGGCCATGCTGCAGGTAACACATGTCATGTTACTGGGTGAGGGCGGGCGCGGCAGCAGGGAGGCGGGCGGGGGCGCGGCCGGCGCGGCGCCGCTGCCGCTGCCCGACGCGGGCGCGCTGGACTGGGCCGCGCTAGTACACACCGCCACCCGGGCCATGCTGCAGGTAACACATGTCATGTTACTGGGTGAGGGCGGGCGCGGCAGCAGGGAGGCGGGCGGGGCGCGGCCGGCGCGGCGCCGCTGCCGCTGCCCGACGCGGGCGCGCTGGACTGGGCCGCGCTAGTACACACCGCCACCCGGGCCATGCTGCAGGTAACACATGTCATGTTACTGGGTGAGGGCGGGCGCGGCAGCAGGGAGGCGGGCGGGGGCGCGGCCGGCGCGGCGCCGCTGCCGCTGCCCGACGCGGGCGCGCTGGACTGGGCCGCGCTAGTACACACCGCCACCCGGGCCATGCTGCAGGTAACACATGTCATGTTACTGGGTGAGGGCGGGCGCGGCAGCAGGGAGGCGGGCGGGGGCGCGGCCGGCGCGGCGCCGCTGCCGCTGCCCGACGCGGGCGCGCTGGACTGGGCCGCGCTAGTACACACCGCCACCCGGGCCATGCTGCAGGTAACATGCCATACTTCTGGTGGCTCAATACTCATTCATTTATTGCGTTCTGTAACGTACATGAAGGTCTAAAAAATATAAAAATACATAACCATTGTGGACCCTGTTGGGCTCAGTTTGCCCCGCCCGTAATGTCTCTGACGTGTCCACATACATTTGAAAAATTTGCATAAGAGCCTATACGACAAAAATGCGGACAGTGTCAGGCAGTTGAAGAGTCCCGGGGTAATTTTAAAGCCTATATTCAAAGGTTGTAAAGCTTATAGTTATTAAAATATATCTATCTATACTAAACCCCCTTATACGCAACCCAAGATTCTTGCGCAATTATCAGTAACACGGAGAGTTTGGTCCGGACTTCATACATAATGTTTGACGATAACTTGTAACTGATCAGTTAAAGAGTTTGAATTGCTTGTGATAGTTTTTTATTTATTATAATAAATGAAGGATCCCTTCTGTGCACCGCTGAGCCGATATTTTGGCTTTTCGACATGGTTTGAGTTACCGAGCTTTTAGCATCGTATAATCATTTTGTCGGAACTGCCGGTCTATACATGAAACATAAATAAGCCTCAATGAAACATTAAAAATTAGGTAAGTTTATTTATCACTCGAACATCGCTAACCAGGTTTATTATACTGATATTATCTTTGAGAAGACACATTAATTTCTTCATCGAGCGATTATCGTTCATTATCTTGTCGACTGTTCGTTATTCGTGATTTTCCTGTTTTTAAAGACATTCGATTTTTTTTTAGATTTCGTTTTTTAATCCTTAAGATAACGATTTAATCAAATTGTGAATCATGTAATTTTAATTATTACGTCCTGACAAATGGCGCGATGACCTAATTATTATTATTAGTCATCTATTACATTCATGGTACAGCTTCATGGGTAGAAACCCTGTCCATTTCTAAGGCGTACACAGTAACACAGGGATACTTAATTGATATTCAGTAACATTACCTTATAAATTCGATACAATTTCAAAATCAAGATCTCAAAAAATTAACTACGATAATGGCATTGTCTTTAACATTTATGGAGTTTTTCTTTGAACAAATTAAGTGTGTCATTTTTTTGGAACGGCACAATTGTAAGATTGAAATATTTTATAAATCTCCACCTGGATACCTTCAATCTGTCTGACCTAACATCATAATGATCCTACATCATACAGGGTGTTTGGTGTTTCGTATGCCATTTACCGTTAAGGTAATTACAAAAAACGAGTGGCCAAGACAGAGTGTCCACTGGGCCGATTCGGTGTTACCTTCAATGTTAGTTTATTGTTTATTATTTAATTAATTAGAATATTTTCTTCTGTTCAGATCTGTGAGGAGCACCAATACCCATCGATGGACAACACCGACCCCTCATTAGAAAACAATTGCCAACGAAACTAGCGCCGACTCCTGGAATGACGTCTCCGTTGTAAGTTTAATCATTTGTTATTCCAAATACAATATAAATATTTTTATGTGTCAGAAATTCTAAATCACTAAAAAAGGGCATAATGAGTGTGTTTTTGTTATAGATTTTTTGTTTCGAGAAAATAGATACATGTATTTTTTTTTATGTAGCGTTCATCGTGTTTTCGACTATCCTCCATTTTCTAAATACTCTTGTGCCTCAATTTTTTATGGACTGAGAAACAGAATTTTTCAAACACGTTGTAAATTGGTGTTAGAGATTTTATATCATTTGGCAGCACACAGTTCATTAAATTACCCACTAATTACACCGTGTCAAAAGTATTATTCCGTGATTAGATTATTTATTGATCATTTATTACAAACCTTGAGCACAATACCCAAGTAATCAGTTTTATACAACATAGATTACTTGTTACCAATCTATGCAGGATGTTTACGTCTCACTGTGGGAAATCCAAATAGTGTACAAAGGTTCCTTATCTGATAACCAATCGATAGTTTAAGATATTTGTTATTAAATATTTATGACTTCCTAAATCATTGAATGTGGGGTTTTCTACATTTTGGGAAGTCATAAATTACAAGTTGTAAATAATACTTAAGAAAGATTATTGATACATTTCTAATGCTTACTTATGTATTGTACGTTGTAATTTATAGCCCAATTTTCCCACCTGCACGACAAAATCCACCCTTCCTGCTTTCTATTTTTCCGTCTTATGACTTGCTGAACACTCAAAACAGATATCGGAGCACATTCATTCATGATTTTCATTGACTTAGCTTTTTTATCACATCTTTGTTTACAATCAGCGGAAAACATGTTATCCGATTAGTTTATACCGAAAAGGTTATTTTTTCTAAGAATTACTTCTCTATCGTGATATCGAGATAACTATATTGAGATATCAGATTTTAAAAAAATTATTTGTTTACAAACAAAATAGTCTAGAGAGTTTTGTACGCACAAATAGTAT